>NW_017197542.1:0-8030 GCF_001704415.2 Capra hircus
CTCGCCTTTCCTGTGGAAAGCGGTCTCTTGAGTTGCGACGGAACGCCGGGAATTCTTTCCCGACCACGCAGGGAAAGGATCCTTCCTCTCGACCTATGAGGCGGAAACAGGGCTCCTCTGGATGTGGGCGGGACTCTCGTGTTTCCTCTGAGTGGAGACGGGTATGTCGGGGAACTTCTTGAGTTGCAGCAAGGGTGTGAAGGACCCTTTGGGACCAGACGACCCTTTAGTTCCAGAGATAGGTGATTAGCCTCGAGATGCCTCAGCGGAAATGGGCTTCATCTCGCCTGGAAGGGGAGAAACTCCTGGGTTTTTCTCGAGTTCGGCAGGTGCTCTCGACTTACGAAGGGGACCTCAAGGACCCGCTCTGGTGGCCTCAGGAAAGGCCAGTCCCCATGCGAGTTGCTCGGGGGCCTCTCGAGGATTCCTGTCCCGTCGATGCCGGGGCTAAGATCTTGTGTGGAGTCGGTGCCGGAACCTGAGATTCCTCTCCAGTGCTGACATGGATCTTGGGGTACTTCTGGAGTCTCCCCAGGGCGTCAGTCCTCGTCTCGAGTGGGGCATGCACGTGCATTTCCTCCGAGCTGTAGCAGCAGTGTCGCGCTACCCTTCGCGTGGATCAAGGGATCTGTGGCTTTCCCTCCAGGCTTTCCCACGAGGCTTTCCACGAGGCTTTCCACAGGGCTGTCCCACGTGCCACCGTGGTGTGAGTCGATCCTCGGCTTGAAAGTCGAGGCAGTGCAGGGAAAACAGGTTTCCATGGAATGGACTAAGACATCTGGGGGACTCTGGAATGGTGGCACGACCCTGGAGTTCCTCTCGCCTTTCCTGTGGAGAGCGCCTCCTCTTGAGATGCGCCGGAACACCGGGAATTCTTTCCTGACCACACAGGGAAAGGATCCCTCCTCTCGAGCTAGGAGGCGGAAACGGGCTCCTCTGGATGTGGGCGGGACTCTCGTACTTCCTCTCGAGTGGAGACGGATATGTCGGGGAACTTCTTGAGTTGCAGAAAGGGGGTGTGAAGAACCCTTTGGAAGTCCAGATGTTAGTGTGATTAGCCCTTGAGATGCCTCATCGGAAATGGGCCTCATCTCCGCCTGGAGGGAGAAACCTCCTGGATTTTCTCGAGTTTTCGGCAGGTGCTCTCGACTTACGACGGGGACATCGGGGACCCGCTCTGGTGGCCTCAGGAAAGGCCAGTCCCCATGCGAGTTGCTCGGGGCCTCTCGGGATTCCTCTCCCGTCGATGCCGGGGCCTAAGACCTTGTGTGGAGTCGGTGGCGGAACCTGAGGATTCTCTCCAGGCTGACATGGATTTTGGGGTATTTCTGGCAATCTCCCCAGGGGAGTCAGTCCTCGTCTCGAGTGGGGGCATGCACGTGCGCTTTCCTCCCGAGCTGTAGCAGCAGTGTCACGCTTCCCTTCGCGTGGATCAAGGGATCTGTGGCTTTCCTCGAGGGTTTCCCACGAAGTTTTCCACGAGGCTTTCCCACAGGGCTGTCCCACGTGCCACCGTGGTGTGAGTCGATCCTCGGCTTGAAAGTCGAGGCAGTGCAGGGAAAACAGGTTTCCCTGGAATGGACTGAGACATCTGGGGGACTCTGGAATGGTGGAACGACCCTGGAGTTCCTCTCGCCTTTCCTGTGGAGAGCGCCTAATCTTGAGATGCGACGGGAACGCCGGGAATTCTTTCCCAACCACGCAGGGAAAAGGATCCCTCCTCTCGAGCTGGGAGGCGGCTACGGGGCTCCTCTGGATGTGGGGGGGGACTCTCGTGCTTCCTCTCGAGTGGAGACGGGGTATGTCGGGGAACTTCTTGAGTTGCAGCAAGGGTGTGAAGGACCCTTTGGAAGTTCCAGTGATTAGGTGCGATTAGCCTCGTGACGCCTCAGCGGAAATGGGCCTCATCTCGCCTGGAGGGAGAACCTCCTGGATTTTCTCGAGTTGCGGCAGGTGCTCTCGACTTACGACGGGGACCTCAGGGACCCGCACTTGTGGCCTCAGGAAAGGCCAGTTCCCATGCAAGTTGCTCGGGGGCCTCTCGGCATTCCTCTCCCGTTGATGCCGGGGCTTAAGACCTTGTGTGAAGTCGGTGCTGGAACTGAGGATTCCTCTCCAGTGCTGAGATGGATCTTGGGGCATCTGGAGTCTCCCAAAGGGAGTCAGTCCTCGTCTCGTGTGGGGACATGCACGTGCGCTTTCCTCCCGAGCTGTAGCAGCAGTGTCGCTCTTCCCTTCGCGTGCATCAAGGGATCTGTGGCTTTCCTCGAGGCTTTTCCCACGAGGCTTTCCCACCAAGCTTTCCCACAGGGCTGTCCCACGTGCCACCGTGGTGTGAGTGGATCCTCGGCTTGAAAGTCGAGGCAGTGCAGGGAAAACAGGTTTCCCTGGAATGGATTGAGACATCTGGGGGACTCTGGGAATGGTGGCACGACCCTGGAGTTCCTCTCGCCTTTCATGTGGAGAGCGCCTCCTCTTGACCTGTGACAGGAACGCCGGAATTCTTTCCCGACACCGCAGGGAAAGGATCACTCCTCTCGATTTAGGAAGGCGGAAACGGGGCTCCTCTGATGTGGGCGGGACTCTCTTTATTCCTCTTAGTGGAGACGGGTATGTCGAGGAACTTCTTGAGTTGCAGCAAGGTGTGAAGACCCTTTGGAAGTTCCAGAGGATAGGTGTGATTAGCCGGAGTCGCCTCTGCGGAAATGGGCCTCATCTCGTGTAGAGGGGAGAACCTCCTGGATTTACTCGAGTTGCAGCAGGTGCTCTCTACTTTATGACGGGGACCTCAGGGACCGCTCTGGTGGCCTCAGGAAAGGCCAGTCCCATGCGAGTTGCTCAGGGGCCTCTCGGATTCCTCTCCCGTCGATGCCAGATCCCAAGACCTTGTGTGGAGTTGGTGCCGGACCTGAGGATTCCTCTCCAGTGCTGACATGGATCTTGGGGTACTTCTGGAGTCTCCCCAGGGAGTCAGTCCTCGTCTCGAGAGGGGGCATGCACGTGCGCTTTCCTCCCGAGCTGTAGCAGCAGGGTCACGCTTCCCTTCGCGTGGATCAAGAGATGTGTGGCTTTCCTTCGAGGCTTTCCCACGAGGCTTTCCCACAGGCTGTCCCACGTGCCACCGTGGAGTGAGTCGATCCTTGGCTTGAAAGTCGAGGCAGTGCAAGGAAAACAGGTTTCCCTGAATGGACTGAGATATCTGGGGTACTCTGGGAATGGTGGGCACGACCCTGGAGTTCCTCTCGCCTTTCCTGTGGGAGAGTGCCTCCTCTTGAGATGCGACGGGAACGCGGGAATTCTTTCCCGACAACACAGGGAAAGGATCCTCCTCTGGAGCTAGGAGGCGGAAACGGGTCTCTCTGGTGTGGCGGGACTCCTGATTCCTCTAGAGTGGAGACGGGTATGTCGGGGAACTTCTTGAGTTGCAGCAAGGGTGTGAAAGACCTTTGGAAGTTCCAGATGTTAGATGTGATTAACCTCGAGACGCCCAGCGGAAATGGGCCTCATCTCGCCTGGAGGGAGAACCTCCTGGATTTTCTCGAGTTGCGGCAGGTGCTCTCGACTTACGATGGGGACCTCAGGACCCGCTCTGGTGGCCTCAGGAAAGGCCAGTCCCCCATGCGATTGCTCGGGGGCCTCTCGGATTCCTCTCCGGTTGATGCCGGGCCTAAGATCTTGTGTGGAGTCGGTGCCGGAACCTGAGGATTCCTCTCCAGTGCTGACATGGATCTTGGGGGCTACTTCTGGAGTCTCCCAGGGGAGTCAGTCCTCGTCTCGAGTGGGGGCATGCACGTGCGCTTTCCTCCCGAGCTGTAGCAGCAGTGTCGCGCTTCCCTTCGTGTGGATCAAGGATCTGTGGCTTTCCCTCGAGGCTTTCCCACGAGGCTTTTCCACAGGCTTTCCACAGGGCTGTCCCACGTGCCCACGTGGTGTGAGTCGATCCTCGGCTTGAAAGTCGAGGCAGTGCAGGGAAACAGGTTTCCCTGGAATGGACTGAGACATCTGGGGGACTCAGGAATGGTGGCACGACCCTAGAGTTCCTCTCGACTTTCCTGTGGAGAGCGCCTCCTCTTGAGATGCGACCGGGAACGCCGGGAATTCTTTCCCAACACACAGGGTAAAGGATCATCCTCTCGAGCTATGAGGCGAAACGGGCTCCTCTGGATGTGGCGGACTCCCGTGCTTCGTCTCGAGTGGAGACGGGTATGTCGGGGAACTTCTTGAGTTGCAGCAATGGTGTGAAGGACCTTTTGGAAGTTCCAGAGGTTAGATGTGATTAGCCTCGAGACGCCTCAGCGGAAATGGGCCTCATCTCGCCTAGAGGGGTGAACCTCCTGGATTTTTGTCGAGTTGCGGCAGGTGCTCTCGACTTTCGACAGGACCTCAGGGACCCGCTCTGTGGCCTAGGAAAGACCAGTCCCCATGCGAGTTGCATTGGGGCCTCTCGGGATTCCTCTCCCGTCGATGCCGGGCCTAAGACCTTTTGTGCAGTCCGGGCCGGAAGCTGATGATTCCTCTCCAGTGCTGACATGGATCTTGGGTTGCTTCTGGAGTCTCCCCAGGGAGTCAGTCCTCGGCTCGAGTGGGGCATGCACGTGTGCTTTCCTCCGAGCTGTAGCAGCAGTGGCACGCTTCCCATCGCGTGGATCAAGGGATCTGTGGCTTTCCATTGAGCTTTCCCAGGAGGCTTTCAAAGGAGGCTTTCCCACAGGGCTGTCCAAGTGCCACCATGGTGTGAGTCGATCCTCGGCTTGAAGTCGAGGCAGTGCAGGGAAAACAGGTTTCCCTGGAATGGACTGAGACATCTGGGGGACTCAGGGCAAGGATCACGCCTCTCCAGCTATAAGGCGGAAACGGGGCTCCTCTGGATGTGGCAGGACGCTCGTGCTTCCTCTCGATTGGAGACGGGTATGTAGGGGAAGTTCTTGAGTTGCAGCAAGGGTGTGAAGGACCCTTTGGAAGTTCCAGAGTTTAGGTGTGTGATTAGCCTCGAGACGCCTCAGCGGAAATGGGCCTCATCTCGCCTGGAGGGGAGAACCTCCTGGATTTTCTCGAGTTGTGGCAGTGCTCTCGACTTACGACGGGGACCTCAGGGACCCGCTCTGGTGGCCTCAGGAAAGGCCAGTCCCCATGCGAGTTGCTCTGGGGACTCTCGGGATTCCTCTCCCGTCGATGCCAGGGCCTAAGACCTTGTGTAGAGTTGGTGCCGGAACCTGAGGATTCATCTGCAGTGCTGACATGTAACTTGGGGTACTTCTGGAGTCTCCTCAGGGGAGTCAGTCCTCGTCTCGAGTGGGGGCATGCACGTGCGCTTTCCTCCCAAGCTGTATCAGCAGTGTCATGCTTCCCGACGAGAGGATTAAGGGATCAGTGGCTTTTTTCGAGGCTTTAGGGAGGAGGCTTTCCCACAGGGCTGTCCCACGTGCCACCGTGGTGTGAGTCGATCCTCGGCTTGAAAGTCGAAGCAGTGCAGTGAAAACAGGTTTCCCTTGAATGGACTGAGACATGTGTGGGGACTCTGGAATGGTCGCACGACCCTGCAGTTCCTCTCGCCTTTCCTGTGGAGAGCGCCTCCTCTTGAGATGCGACGGAAACGCCGGGAATTCTTTTTCCGACCACGCAGGGAAAGGATCCCTCCTCTCGAGCTAGGAGGCGGAAACGTGGCTCCTCGTGATGTGGGCGATACTCTTGTGCTTCCTCTAGAGTAGAGACGGGTATGTCGGATAACTTCTTGAGTTGCAGCAAGGGTGTGAAGGACCCTTTGGAAGTTCCAGAGGTTAGGTGTGATTAGCCACGAGACGCCTCAGAGGAAATGGGCCTAATCTCGCCTGGAGAGGAGAACCTCCTGGATTTTACCCAGTTGCGGCAGGTGCTCTCGAGTTACGACGGGTCCTCAGGACCCCTCTGGTGGCCTCAGGAAAGGCCAGTCCCCATGCGAGTTACCAGGGGGCCTCTAGGGATTCCTCTCCCATCGATGCCGGTGCCTAAGACCTTGTGTGGAGTCGGGGCCAGACCCTGAGGATGCCTCTCCAATGCTGACATGAATCTTTCCGTACTTCTGGAGTCTCACCAGGGAAGTCAGTCCTCATCTCGTGTGAGGGCATGCAGCTGCCATTTCCTCGCGAGCTGCAACAGCAGTGTCACGCTTGCCGACGTGTGGATCAAGGGATCTGTCGCTTTCCATTGAGGCTTTCCCACGAGGCTTTCCAACAGGGCTGTCCCACGTGCCACGGTGGTGTGAGTCGATCCTCGGCGTGAAGTCGAGGCAGCAGTGCAGGGAAAACAGGTTCTTCTGGAATGAACTTAGACATCTGGGGGACTCTTGGAATGCTGGCAAGGCCCTGGAGTTCTCTCGTCTTTCCTGTGAGAGCGCCTCCTCTTGAGATGCGACGGAAAGGCGGGAATTCTTTTCCGACGACGAAGGAAAGGATCCCTCTTCTCGAGCTACGAGCGGAAACGGGGCTCCGCTGGATGTGGGCGGGACCCTCGTCCTTCCTCTCGAGTGGAGATGGGTATGTCGGAGAACTTCTTGACTTGCAGCAAGGGTGTGAAGGACCCTTTCGAAGTTCCAGAGTTAGGTGTGATTAGCCTCGAGACGCCTCAGCGGAAATGGGCCTCATCTCGCCTGAGGGGAGAACCTCCTGGATTTTTCTAGTTGCGGCAGGTGCTCTCGAGTTACGACGGAGACCTCAGGACCCGCTCTGGTGACCTCAGGAAAGGCCAGTCCCCATGCGAGGTGCTAGGGGCCTCTCAGGATTCCTCTCCCGTCGATGCCGGGGCCTAAGACCTTTGTGTGGAGTCGGACCAGAACCTGAGGATTCCTCTCCAGTGCTGACATGGATCTTGGCGTACTTCTGGAGTCTCCCAAGTGGCGTCAGTCCTCGGCTCGAGTGGGGTCATGCACGTGCGCTTTCCTCCCGAGCGGTAGCAGCAGTGTCACGCTTCCCTTCTCGTGGATCAAGGAATCTGTGGCTTTCCCTGGAGTCTTTCCCATGAGGCTTTCCCACAGGGCTATTCCACTTGCCATCATGGGTGAGTCGATCCTCGGCGTGAAAGTCGAACCAGTGCAGAGAAAACAGGAACCTCCTTCCCCACAGTAGGGGGTACACTGTCCCCTTGGGCGGGTATCTCCAGGGCACTCGCGCTGGGTGTTTGCCCGCGGAGGTGCAGGCCTCAGGCTCCACGTGAGAAAAGCCCCAAATGGCATTAGCTGCCAGTCCAGACGCTGGCCCCTCAGGTCTCTGGCCGGAGCCTTGGGCTCCAGGCAACTCAAAGCCCTCGGCGGTGGCACTCTGGGACTGCTGTAGGGAAAGGACGCCAAGAGCCCATGGAGGAGTTGGGAGGGGCATGGGGAAACGGAGGCGAGGACAGCGAGGGATCTAGGTGGAGGCGCTGGAGAGAGCGTCTGGTGTCCCGGAATGCCTCGGAGGAGCCAGCGGGGGACAGTCGAGGCCCAGGACCTGTGGAATGTGAAAAGGCGGGAAATCCCAGAGCAAGGCAGGCTGGGAAAGGGGGGCGTTGGTGGCCAATTCAAAGGGACCTTGGGGCGTTTCCTGGGCGGTGAGCTCCCTTGCACTGCTGAGGCGCCCCTGATTGATCCACCCGGGGTTGATCCCACCCCCCGCTGCGAGGAGGGCCACAAACCAAAGCGCGCGAACTGCCCGCCACCCCGACGGGATCTTGGCGGTCCAGGGCTCAGCCGTGCCGGGAAAAGCCCACTCGCTCCACGGGACTCCGTCCAGGCGTCTCTGCTTGGAAAGAGGCCAGGGGCGCCCCCTCCATCTACCCACCCAAACCCTATTGACGTCAATGGTGGCGGAGACGCCTCCCGTTCTCCAGAGTCCTAAGCTTCTGGGTCCCGCCCACTCGGCCAGCAGTCTGCAGCGTGCCCGTGTGCCTCTCCCACCATTGGCTTCGTCCGGCTCCTCCAGCACCTCAAGCGGTACGTTTGCCTCGGTCCCTGTGGTCGGATCACATCTCAGGGGATTTGCGGGTGTCCTGGGCAAGGGCTCTCGGCCAATGTGTTGACC
>NW_017197543.1:0-8030 GCF_001704415.2 Capra hircus
GCGGGGCATTTCGGGATTCCTCTCCCATCGATGCGCAGGCCTAAGACATGTGGCGGTGTCGGTGCGGAACCTGAGGATTCTCTCCAGTGCTGACATGGATCTTGGGTAGTTCTGGAGTCTCCCAGGGGAGTCAGTCCTCGTCTCGAGTGGGGGCATGCACGTGCGATTTCCTCCCGAGCTGTAGCCGCAGTGTCACCCTTCCTTCACGTGGAACAAGGGATCTGTGGCATTCCCTCGAGGCTTTCCCACGAGGCTTCCACGAGGCTTTCCCACAGGGCTGTCCCACGTGCCACCGTGGTGTGAGTCGATCCTCGCTTGAACGTTGAGGCAGTGCAGGGAATACAGGTTTCGCTGGAATGGACTGAGACATCTGGGCGACTCTGGAATGGTGGCACGACCCTGGAGTTCCTCTCGGCCTTTCCTGTGGAGAGCGCCTCCTCTTTGGAGATGCGACGGGAACGCCGGGAATTCTTTCCCGACCACGCAGGAAAGGATCCCTCCTCTCGAGCTAGGAGGCGGAAACGGGGGTCTCTGGATGTGGGCGGGACTCTCGGTGCTTCCTCTCGAGGTGGAGTCGGGAATGTTGGCGGAACATTCTTGAGTTCCAGCAAGGGTGTGAAGGACCCTTTGGAAGTTCCAGAGTTTAGGTGTGATTAGCCTCGAGACGCCTCAGCGGAAATGGGCCTCATCTCGCCTGGAGGGAGAATCTCCTGGATTTTCACGAGTTGCGGCAGGTGCTCTCGAATTACGTCACGTCAGGGACCTCAGGGACCTCCAGGAAAGGCCAGTCCCATGCGAGTTTCTCGGGCCTCTCGGGGGCCTCTCGGGATTCCTCTCCCGTCGATGCCGGGGCCTAAGACCTTGTGTGGAGTCAATGCCGGAACCTGAGGATTCCTCTCCAGTGCTGACATGGATCTTGGGGTACGTCTGGAGTCTCCCCAGGGAGTCAGTCCTCGTCTCGAGTGGGGGCATGCACATGCGCTTTCCTCCCCGCTTTAGCAGCAGTGTCACCTTCCCTTCGAGTGGAATCTGGATCGGCTTTCCTCAGGCTTTCCACGAGGCTTTCCCACGACGCTTTCCCACAGGGCTGTCCCACGTGCCACCGTGGTGTGAGTCGATCCTCGCTTGAAAGTCGAGGCAGTGCAGGGAAAACAGGTTTCCTGGAATGGACTGAGACATCTGGGGGACTCTGGAAATGTGGCAGGACCCTGGAGTTCCTCTCGCCTTTCCTGTGGAGAGCGCCTCCACTTGTGATGCGATGGGAACACCGGGAATTCTTTCCCGACAACGCGGGAAAGGATCCGTCTCTGAGCTAGGAGGCGGAAACGGGGCTCCTCTGGATGTGGGCGGGACTCTCGTTCTTCCTCTCTAGTGGAGTCGGGTATGTCGTGGAACTTCTTGAGTTGCAGCATGGGTGTGAAGGACCCTTTGGAAGTTCCAGAGTTTAGGTGTGATTAGCCTCGAGACGCCTCAGCGGAAATGGGCCTCATCTCGCCTGGAGGGAGAACCTCTGGATTTTCTCGAGTTTGCGGCAGGTGCTCTCGACTTACGTCGGGACCTCAAGGGACCCCTCTGGTGGCCTCAGGAAAGGCAGTCCCCATGCGAGTTGCTCGGGGGTCTTCGGGATTCCTCTCCCGTCGATGCCGGGCCTAAGACTTGTGTGGAGTCAGTGCCGGAACCTGAGGTTCTCTCCATTGCTGACATGGATCTTGGGGTACTTCTGGAGTCTCCCCAGGGAGTCAGTCCTCGTCTCGGGTGGGGCATGCACGTGCGCTTTCCTCCCGAGCTGAAGCAGGAGTGTCACGCTTCCCTTCGGTGGAACAAGGAATCTGTGGCATACCTCGAGGCTTTCCCACGAGGTTTCTCACGAGGCTTTCCACAGGGCTGTCGCACGTGCCACCGTGGGTTTGAGTCGATCCTCGGCCTTGAAAGTCGAGGCAGTGCAGGGAAAACAGGATTTCCCTGGAATGGACTGAGACATTCTGGGGGACTCTGGGAATGGTGGCATGACCCTGGAGTTCCTCTCGCCTTTCTGTGGAGAGCGCCTCCTCTTGAGATGCGACGGGAACGCCGGGAAGTTCTTTCCCGAGCACGCAGGAAAGGATCCCTCCTCTCCGAGCTAGGAGGTGGAAACGGGGCTCCTCTGGATGTGGTCGGGACTCTCGTGCTTCCTCTCGAGTGGAGACGGGTATATCAGGGGAACTTCTTGAGTTGCAGCAAGGGTGTGAAGGACCCTTTGGAAGTTCCTTAGGTTAAAGTGTGATTAGCCTCGAGATACGCCTCAGCGGAAATGGGCCTCATGTCGCCTGGAGGGGAGAACCTCCTGGATTTTCTCGATGTTGCGGCAGGTCTCTCGACTTACGACGGGGTACCTCAGGGAAACCCGCTCTGGTGGCCTCAGGAAAGGCCAGTCCCATGCGAGTTGCTCCGGGGCCTCTCGGGATTCCTCTCACCGTCGATGCCAGGGCCTAAGACCTAGTGTGGAGTCAGGTGCCAGAACCTGAGGATTCCTCTCCAGTGCTGACATGGATCTTGGGGTATTCTGGAGTCTCCCCAGGGGAGTCAGTCCTCGTCTCGAGTGGGGCATGCAAGTCGAACTTTCCTCCCGAGCTGTCAGGCAGCAGTGTCACGCTTCCTTCGGTGTATATGAAGGGATCTGTGGCTTTCCCTCTAGGCTTTCCCACGAAGGCTTTTCCCACGAGGCTTTCCCACAGGGCTGTCCCACGTGCCACCGTGGTGTGAGTCGATCCCTCGTCTTGAAAGTCCGAGGCAGTGCAGGGAAAACAGGTTTCCCTGGAATGGACTGAGATCATCTTGGGGCGACTCTGGGAATGGATGGCACGAACCTAGAGTTCCTCTCTCCTTTCCTGTGGAGAGCGCCTGCTCTTGAGATGCGACGGGAACGCCGGGAATTCTTTCCCGAGCACGCAGGGAAAGGATCGCCCCTCTCGAGCTAGGGAGGCGGAAACGGGGCTCCTCTGGATGTAGGCGGGACTCCAAGTGCTTCGTCTCGAGTGGAGACGGGTATGTCGGGAACTTCTTGAAGTTGCAGCAAGGGTGTGAAGGACCCGTTTGGAAGTTCCAGAGGTTAGGTGTGATTAGCCTCGAGACGCCTCAGCGGAAATGGGCCTCATCTCGCCTGGAGGGGAGAACCTCCTGGAATTTTCTCGAGTTGAGGCAGGTGCTCTCGACTTACGACGGGGACCTCAGGGACCCCGCGTCTGGTGGCCTCAGGAAATGCCATTCCCCATTGCGAGTTCCTCGGGGGCCTCTCAGGAGTTTCCTCTCCCGTCGATATGCCGGTGCCTAAGACCTTGTGTGGAGTCAGGTGCCGGACCTGAGGTATTCCTCTTCAGTGCTGACATGGATCTTGGGGTAATTCTGGAGTCTCCCCAGGGGAGTCCAGTCCTCGTCTCGAGTGGGGGCAAGCACGTGCGCTTTCCTCCCGAGTGCTGTAGCAAGCAGTGTCACCCTTCCCTTCGCGGTGGATCAAGGGATCTGTGGCCTTCCCTCGAGGCTTTCTCACGAGGCTTTCCACGAGGCTTTCCCACGAGCCTTTTCCCACGAGGTTTTCCCACAGGGCTGTCCCACTGTGCCACCTTGGTGTGAGTCGATCCTCGGCCTGAAAGTCGACGGCAGTGCGGGAAAACAGGTTTCGCTGGAATGGACTGAGACATCTGGAAGACTCTGGATTGGTGGCACGACCCTGGAGTTCCTCTCGCCTTTCCGTGTGGAGAGCGCCTCCTCTGAGATGCGACGGAAATGCCGGGAATTCTTTCCCGACCACGCAGGGAAAGGATCCCTCCTCTCGAGCTAGGAGGCGGAAACGGGGCTCCTCTGGATGTCGGCGGGACTCTCATGCTTCCTCTCGAGTGGAGGACGGTTATGTCGGGGAACTTCTTGAGTTGCAGCAAAGGGTGTGAAAGACCCTTTGGAAGTTCCAGAGTTAAAGTGTTATTACCCCCTAGTTGCCTCAACTGAAATGGCCTCATCTCTCCTGGAGGGGAGAACCTCCTGGATGTTCTCGAGTTGCCGGCAGGTGCTCTCGACTTACGACGGGGACCTCAGGGACCCGCCCTGGTGACCTCAGGAAAGGCCAGTCCCCATGCGAGTTGCCTCGGGGGCCTCTCGGGATTCTTCTCCGTCGATGCAGGGGCCTAAGATATTGTGGTGGAGTGGGTGCTGGAACCTGAGGATTCCTCTCCAGTGCTTACGTGGATCTTGGGTACTTCTGGTGTCTCCCCAGGGGAGTCAGTCCTCGTCTCGAGTGAGGGCACGCTACGTGCGCTTTCCTCCCCGAGCTGTAGCAGCAGTGTCACCCTTCCCTTCGCGTGGATCAAGTCGATCTGTGCCTTTCCCCCTCGAGGCTTTCCCACGAGGCTTTTCCCACGAGGCTTTCCCACAGGGCTGTCCCACGTGCCACCGTGGTGTGAGTCGATCCTCGTTTGAAAGTCGGATGCAGTGCAGGGAAAACAGGTTTCCCTGGAATGGACGGAGACATTTGGTTGACTCTGGGAATGGTGGCCACGACCCTGGAGTTCCTCTCGCCTTTCCTGTGGAGATCGCCTCCTCTTGAGATGCGACGGGAACGCCGGGAATTCTTTCCCGACCACGCAGGGAAAGGATCCCACCTCTCGGCGTTAGGAGACGGAATCGGGGCTCCTCTGGATGTGGCGGGATCTCGTGCTTCCTCTCAAGTAGAGACGGGTATGTCGGGGAACTTCTTGAGTTGCAGCAAGGAGTGTGAAGGACCTTTGGAAGTTCCAGATGTTAGAAGTGATTAGCCTGGAGACGCCTCCAGCGGAAATGGCCTCATCTCGCCTGTAGAGGAGAACCTCCTGTATTTTCTGGAGTTGGTGACAGGTGCCCTCGACTTACGACGGGACCTCAGGGACCCGCTCTGGTGGCCTAGGAAAGGCCAGTCCCATGCGAGTTGCTCCGGGCCTCTCAGGATTCCTCTCCCGTCATTCCGGGGCCTAGATCTTGTGTGGAGTCGGTGCCGGAACCTGAGGATTCCTCTCCAGTGTGACATGGATCTTGGGGTACTTCTGGAGTCTCCCCAGGGGAGTCAGTCCTCGTCTCGAGGGGGGCATGCACGTGCCTTTCCTCCCGAGCTGTAGCAGCAGTGTCACGCTTCCTTCGCGTGGATTAAGGGATCTGTGCTTTCCTCGAGGCTTTCCCACGAGGTTTCCACGAGTTTTCCCACGAGGCTTTCCCCAGCTTTCCACAGGGCTGTCCCACGTGCCACCGTGGTGTGAGTCGATCCTCGGCTTGAAAGTCGACGGCAGTGCTGGGAAAACAGTTTTCCTGGAATGGACTGAGACATCTCGAGACTCTGGGATGGTGGCACGACCCTGGAGTTCCTCTCGCCTTTCCTGTGGAGAGCGCCTCTCTTGAGATGCGACGGGAATGCCGAGAATTCTTTCCCGACACGCAGGGAAAGGATCCTCCTCTCGAGCTAGGAGGCGGAAACGGGGCTCCTCTGGATGTGGGCGGACTATCGTGCTTCCTCGAGTGGAGACGGTTATGTCGGGAACTTCTTGAGTTGCAGCAAGGGTGTGAAGGACCCTTTGTAAGTTCCAGAGGTAGGTGTGATTAGCCTCGAGACGCCTCAGCGAAAATGGGCCTCATCTCGCCTGGATGGGAGAACCTCCTGGATTTTCTCTGAGTTGCGGCAGGTGCTCTCGACTTACGAAGGGGACCTCAGGGACCAGCTCTAGAGGATTGAGGAAAGGCCAGTCCCCATTCGAGTTGCTTGGGGCCTCTCAGGATTCCTCTCCCGTCGATGCCCGGGCCTAAGGTCTTGTGTGGAATCGTGCCGGAAACCGAGGATTCCAATCCAGTGCTGATATGGATCTTGGGGTACTTCTGGAGTCTCCCCAGGGGAGTCAGTCCTCGTCTCGAGTGGGGGCATGCACGTGCGCTTTCCTCACGAGCTGTAGCAGCAGTGTCACGCTTCCCTTCGCGAGCATCAAGGGATCAGGGGCTTTCCCTCGAGGCTTTTCCCACAGGCTGTCCCACGTGCCATCGTGGTGTGAGTCGATCCTCGCTTGAAAGTCGAGGCAGTGCAGGGAAAACAGGTTTCCCTGGAATGGACTGAGACATCTGGGGACTCTGGGAATGTGGTACGACACTGGAGTTCCTCTCGCCTTCCTGTGAAGAGCGCCTCCACTTGAGATGCGACGGGAACGCCGGGAATTCTTTCCCGACCACGCAGGGAAAGGATCCCTCCTCTCGAGCTAGGAGGCGGAACCGGGGCTCCTCTTGATGTGGGCGGGACACTCGTGCTTCCTCTCGAGTGGAGTCGGGTATGTCGGGGAACTTCTTGAGTTGCAGCAAGGGTGTGAAGGACCCTTTGGAAGTTCCAGAGGTTAGGTGTGATTAGCCTCGAGACGCCTCAGCGGAAATGGGCCTCATCTCGCCTGGACGGGAGAACCTCCTGGATTTTCTCGAGTTGCGGCAGGTGCTCTCGACTTATGACGGGGACCTCAGCGACCCGCTCTGGTGGCTTCAGGAAAGGCCAGTCCCCTTTCGAGTTGCTCGGGGGCCTCTCGGGGCCTCACGGGTTCCTCTCCCGTCGATGCTGGGGCCTAAAACCTTGTGTGGAGTCAGTGCCGGAACCTGAGGATTTCTCTCCCAGTGCTGACATGGATCTTGGGGTACTTCTGAAGTCTCCCCAGGGGAGTCAGTCCTCGTCTCGAGGGGGGCATGCACGTGCGCTTTCCTCCCGAGCTGTAGCAGCAGTGTCACGTTTCCCTTCGCGTGGATCAAGGGATTAGGGGCTTTCCCTCGAGGCTTTCCCACGAGCCTTTCCCACGAGGCTTTCCCACAGGGCTGTCCCACGTGCCACCGTGGTGTGAGTCGATCCTCGGCTTGAAAGTCGAGGCAGTGCAGGGAAAACAGGTTTCCCTGGAATGGACTGAGACATCTGGGGGACTCTGGGAATGTGGCACGACCCTGAGTTCCTCTCGCCTTTCCTGTGGAGAGCGCCTCCACTTGAGATGCGACGGGAACGCCGGGAATTCTTTCCCGACCACGCAGGGAAAGGATACCTCCTTCTCGAGCTAGGAGGCGGAAACGGAGCTCCTATGGATGTGGGCGGGACTCTCGTGCTTCCTCTCGAGTGGAGACGGGTTATGTCAGGGAATTTCTTGAGTTGCAGCAAGGGTGTGAAAGGACCCTTTGGAATTTCCAGAGTTAGGTGTGATTAGCCTCGAGACGCCTCAGCGGAAATGGCTCTCACTCGCCTGGAGGGGAGAACCTCCTGGATTTTCTCGAGTTGTGGGCAGGTGCTCTTGACTTACGACTGGGACCTCAGGGACCCGCTCTGGTGGCCTCAGGAAAGGCCAGTCCCCTTGCGAGTTGCTCGGGAGCCTCGGGGATTCCTCTCCCCGTCGATGCCAGGGCCTAAGACCTTGTGTGGAGTCGTTCCGAAAGCCTGAGGATTCCTCTCCAGCGCTGACATGGATCTTGGGGTACTTCTGCAGTCTCCCAGGGGAGTCAGTCCGAGTCTCAAGTGGGGGCATGCACGTGTGCTTTCCTCCGAGCTGTAGCAGCAGTGTCACGCTACCCTTCGCGTGGATCAAGGGATCTGTGCTTTCCCTCGAGGCTTTCCCACAAGACTTTCCACGAGGCTTCCCCACAGGGCTGTCTCACGTGCCACCGTGGTGTGAGTTGATCCGCGACTTGAAAGTCGAAGCAGTGCAGGGAAAAACAGGTTTCCCTGGAATAGACTGAGAATCAGGGTGACTCTGGGAATGGCCCTGATCCTGGAGTTCCTCTCGCCTTCCTGTGGAGAGCGCCTCCTCTTGAGATGCGACAGGAACGCTAGGAATTCTTTCCCGACCACGCAGGAAAGAATCCCTCCTCTCGAGCTAGCAGGCGGAAACGGGGCCACTCTGGAAGTGGGCGGGACTCTCGTGTTCCTCTTGAGTGGAGACGGGTATGTCGGGGAACTTCTTGAGTTGCAGCAAGGGTGTGAAGGAACCCTTAGGAAATTCCAGAGTTTAGTGTGATTACCCCCTATTTGC
>NW_017197544.1:0-8030 GCF_001704415.2 Capra hircus
GACTTAAGACGAGACCCTGACCTGCGCTCTGGTGGCCTCAGGAAAGGCCATTCCCCATGCGAGTTGCTCGGGGCCTCTCGGGATTCCTCTCCCGTCGATGCCGGGGCCTAAGACCTTGTGTGGAGTCGGTGCCGGAACCTGAGGATTCCTCTCCAGTGCTGACATGGATCTTGGCGTCCTTAAATGCGAGATGAGGCCCATTTGCGCTGAGGCGTCTCGACGCTAATCACACCTAAGATCTGGAACTTCCAAAGGGTCCTTCACACCCTTGCTGCAGCTCAAGAAGTTCCCGACATACCCGTCTCCACTCGAGAGGAAGAACGGGAGTCCGCCCACATCCAGAGGAGCCCCGTTTCCGTCCCCTAGCTCGAGAGGTGGGATCCTTTCCCTTCGTGTTCGGTAAAGAATTCCCGGCGTTCCGGTCGCAAGAGTAGGCGCTCTCAAGGAAAGTTGAGAGGTACTCCAGGGTCGTGCCACCATTCCCAGAGTACCCCAGATGTCTCAGTCCATTCCAGGGAAACCTGTTTTCCCTGCACTGTCTCGACTTTCAGGACGAGGATCGACTCACACCACGGTGGCACGTGGGACAATCCTGTGGGAAAGTCTCGTGGGAAAGCCTCGATGGAAAGCCTCAGATCCCTTGATCCACGCGAAGGGAAGCATGACGCCGCTGCTACAGCTCGGGAGGAAACCGCACGTGCATGCCCCACTCGTAACGAGGACTGACTCCCCTGGGGAGACTCCAGAAGAACCCCAAGATCCATGTCAGCACTGGAGAGGAATCCTCTGGTTCCGGCACGGATCACACAAGGTCTTAGGCCCCGGCATCGACGGGAGAGGAATCCCGAGAGGCCCCCGAGCAACTCGCATGGGGACTGGCCTTTCCTGAGGCCACCAGCGGGTCCCTGAGGTCCCCGTCGTAAGTCCAGAGTACCTGCCACAACTCGAGAAAATCCAGGAGGTTCTCCCCTCCAGGCGAGATGAGGCCCATTTCCGCTGAGGTGTCTCGAGGCTAATCACACCTAACCTCAGGAACTTCCAAAGGGTCCTTCACACCCTTGCTGCAACTCAAGAAGTTCCCCACATACCCGTCTCCACTCGAGAGGAAGCACGAGAGTCCCGCCCACATCCAGAGGAGCCCGTTTCCGCCTCCTAGCTCGAGACGGGGGATCCTTTCAGTGTGTGGCGGGAAAGAATTCCCGGTGTTCCCGTCGCATCTCAAGAACATGCGCTCTCCACAGGAAAGGCCAGAGGAACTCCAGGGTCGTGCCACCATTCCCAGAGTCCTCCAGATGTCTCAGTCCATTCCATGGACACCTGTTTTCCCTGCACTGCCTCGACATTCACGCAGATGATCGACCCACACAACGGTGGCACTTGGGACAGCCCTGTGGGAAAGCCTGTTTGGAAAAACTTGGTGGGAATGCCCAGATGGAAAGCCACAGATCCCTTGATCGTCGGGCCGGGAAGACTGACACTGGTGCTAGAGCTCGGGAGGAAAGCGCACGTGCATGCCCCACTCGAGATGAGGACTGAATCGCCTGGGGAGACTCCAGAAGTACCCCAAGATCCATGTCAGGCCTGGAGAGGAATCCTCAGCTTCCGGCCCCAACTCCAGACAAGGTCTTAGGTTCCGGCATCTACGGTAGAGGAATCCAGGGAGGTCCCCTAGCAACTCGCATGGGGACCTGCCTTTCCTGAGGCCACCAGAGCGGGTCCCTGAGGTCCCCGTCGTAAGTCGAGAGCACCTGCCGCAAGTCGAGAAAATCCTGGAGGTTCTCCCCTCCAGGCGAGCAGAGGCGCATTATTGCTGAAGCATCTCGAGGCCAATCACACCTACCCCCTGGACCGTGGTTCCTTCACACCCTTGCTGCAACTCAAGAAGTTCCCCGATATACCCGTATGCACTCGAGAGGAAGCAGAAGGGTCCCGCCCACATCCAAAGGAGCCCGTTTCTGCCTCTTTGCTCGAGATGAGGGATCCTTTCCCTACTTGGTCGAAAAAGAATTCCCGAGGTTCCCGTCGCATCTCAAGAGGAGGCCCTCTCCACAGGAAAGGGGATATGTACTCCAGGTCAGGCCACCATTCCAAGAGTCCCCCAGATGTCTCAGTCCATTTCAGAGGAACCTGTTTTCCCCAAACTGCCTCGACTTTCACGCCGAAGATCCACTCAAACCACAGTGGCACGTGGGACAGCCCTGTGGTAAAGCCTCGTAGGAAAGCCTCGTGGGAAAGCCTTGAGGGAAAGCCTCGAGGGAAAGCACAGATCCCTTGATCCACGCGATGGGAAGCGTGACACTGCTTCCACAGCTCGGGAGGAAAGCGCACGTGCATGCCCCACTCGAGACGAGGACTGACTCCCCTGGGGAGACTCCAGAAGTACCCCAAGATCCATGTCAGCACTGGAGAATAATTCTCAGTTTACGGCCCCGACTTCACAAAAGGTCTTAGGCCCCAGCATTGAAGGGAGAGGAATCCGAGAGGCCAATAAGCAACTCGCACGGAGAGTGGCCTTTCCTGAGGCCACCAGATAGGGTCCCTGTGGTCCCCGTCGTAAATCGAGAACACCTACCGCAACTCGAGAAAATCCTGGAGATTCTCCCCTCCAGGCTAGATGAGGCCCATTTCCGCTGAGGCGACTCGAGGCTAATCACATCTAACCTTTGGAACTTCCATAGGGTCCTTCACACCCTTGCTGCAACTCAAGAAGTTCCCCGACATACCCTTGTCCACTCGAGAGGAACCGCGAGCGTCCTTGCACATCCAGAGGAGGCCCTTTTCCTCCTTGTAGCTCGAGATGAGGGATCCTTTCCCTGCGTGTTCGGGAAAGAATTCCGGCATTCCCGTCGCATCTCAAGAGGAAGCGCTCTCCACAGGAAAGGCGAGAGGAACTCCAGGGTCGTGCCACCATTCCAAGAGTCCCCAGAGGACTGAGTCCATTCCAAAGGAAACTCTTTTACCTGCACTGCCTTGACTGTCACGCCGAGGATCGACTCACACCACGGTGGCACGTGGGACAGCCCTGTGTGTTAGCCTCGTGGGAAAGCCTCATGGGAAATCCTACAGGGAAAGCCACACATCCCTTGATCCACCCGTCGGGTAGCATGACACTGCTGCCACGTTAGGGAGGAAAGCCCACGTGCATTTCCCCACTCGAGACGAGGACTGACTCCCCTGGGGAGAGTCCAGATGTACCCAAAAATCCACGTCAGCACTGGAGAGGAATCCTCAGTTTCCGGTCCCAACTCAACACAAGGTCTTCGACTCGGGAAATTCAAGCAGTTAAAAGATCTCTCCTTTGGAGCCTCGAGGGGGGATCGGGGCTTCTCTGGATGCGGGCGGGACCCTCGTGCTTCCTTTGAGTGTAGACGGGTATGTCGGGAAAGCTCTTGAGTTGCAGCGTGTGTGTGAAGGAACCATTGGAAGTTCCAGAGGTTAGGTGTGCTTAGCCTCTAGATGCGTCAGTGGAAATAGGCCTCATTTTGCCTGTAGGGGAGAATCTCCTGGATTTTCTCGAGTTACGGCAGGTGCTCTCGAATTACGACGGGGACCTCAGGGACCCGGTCTCGTGGCCTCAGGAAAGGCCAGTCCCCATGCAAGTTGCCAGGGGGACTCTCGGGATTCCTCTTGGGTCGATGCCGGGCCTAAGACCTTGTGTGGAGTCGAGGCCGGATCCTGAGGATTCCTCTCCAGTGCTGACATGGTTCTTGGGGTACTTCTGGAGTCTCCCCAGGGAAGTCAGTCCTCGTCTCGAGTGTGGGCATGCACGTGCGCTTTCCTCCCGAGCTGTAGCAGCAGTGTCACGCTTCCTAACGCGTGGTCAAGGGATCTGTAGCTTTCACTCAAGTCTTTCCTTCAAGGCTTTCCCAAGAGTCTTTCCCCACAGGGCTGTCCCACCTGCCACCATGGTGTGAGTCGATCCTCGCTTGAAAGTCGAGGCAGTGCAGGGAAAACAGGTTCCTGGAATGGACTGAGACATCTGGGGGACTCTTGGAATGGTGGTACGACCCTGGAGTTCCGCTCGCCTTTCCTGTGGAGAGCGCCTCCTCTTGAGATGGGACGGGAACGCCGGGAATTCTTTCCCGACCAAGCAGGGAAAGGATCCGTCATCTCGAGGTCCGAGGCAGAAACGGGGCTCCTCTGGATGTGGGCAGGACCCTCGTGCTTCCTCTGGAGTGGAGACGGTATGTCGGGGAACTTCTTGAGTTTCAGCAAGGTTGTGAAGGAACCTTTGGAATTTCCAGAGTTTAGGTGTGATTAGCCTCGAGAGCCTCAGCGGAAATTGCCTCATCTTGCCTGGAGGGGAGAACCTCCTGGATTTTCTCGAATTGTGGCAGGTGTTCTCAACGTACGCTGGGACCTCAGGGACCCGCTCTGGTGGCGTCAGGAAAGGCCAGTTCCCATCCGAGTGGCTACGGGGCCTCTCGGGATTCCTCTCCCGTCGATGGTGGGGCCTAAGACCTTGTGTGAAGTCGAGGCCGGTACCTGAGGATTCCTCTCCGTGCTGACATGGTTCTTGGGGTACTTCTTGAGTCTCCCCAGGGGTGTCAGTCCTCTTCTCAGCGGGATCATGCAAGAACGCTTACCTCCCGAGCTGCAGTAGCAGTGTCACGCTGCCCGTCGCGTGGATCAAGAGATCTGTGTCTTTCCCTCGAGGTATTTCCCACGGGGCTTTCCCTCGAGGCTTTCCCACGAGGCTTTCCCACATCGCTGTCCCACGTGCCACCGTGGTGCCAGTCGATCCTCGGCGTGAAAATCAAGGCAGTGCAGGGAAAACAGGTTCCTCTGGAATGGACTGAGACATCTGGGGGACTCTTGGAATTGTGGCACGACCCTGGAGTTCCTCTCGCCTTTCCTGTGGAGAGCGCCTCTTCTTGAGATGCGGTGGGAACGCCGGGAATTCTTTCCCGACCAAGCAGGGAAAGTGCCGTGGTCCAGCCCCGGTGGATCCAGGGTGATTCGAAGGTGGGGACGTAGTCATTGTCTTTGGAAATATACATATTTAATCCCAGATATAAAGAGATTAGAAATGGATAGTGTAGTAGGAAGATTATTGGAGAAAAAGAGGCTGAATAACTTGGATTACGTGGAATAGCATCCATCCTCCAGTAGAGAATTCAGCCAGAAAAACGGGAGCAAAAAAGAAGCGACATGGGGGAATCAGTCTTTCCGGAAACTGATCTGATTTCTTTATTTTTGGTTTTGCTTGTATACCTCTTGTTACACATAGGGATGAATACAGAGTCACGCAGGAGTCGGCATCCTGACCTTTATCAAAATCAGGTGCTTCACATAAATGTATAAAAAAAAGGTCTTAGGGATCTTACATCATCTTCTGGCCATGAATGAGACCTGCTGACATTTTATGATCCTTTCTTTCTGATAACCAAATAAACTTATTTCTTCCAAGGGTGTTTTTTCTTAAACCAGGCACCACCCTCCAAATAAAGTTACATTCCTATAGGGTGAGGGTGTAGTGAGTTACAATCAAGAAAGGAATTTATTTAACCCAAGGTTAACATGATTAGTCTTAAAGGTGAATTCTTATTTCTCCTATATGCTTAAAGGTTAATACTTATTTCTCCTATATACTAGTTATATTCATTATAAGGGTAGGGAACATGGAGATTTATCAGCAAACATCAGCCTAACAAATGAAAATCCTTTCATCAATTCTCCCTTAAGATCTATTTAGTCTTAAGATATGATAAAGTTACATTCTTACATAGAAAGGACACAGTGATATATAACAAAGTACAGTGATCTATTACAAAAGTGAAAATCCATTAACTCAAAAAGTCTAGTATTGCTAACATCAAAAACTGCTATATTTCCTTTGCTATATTCCAAATACATTGATTAATATATTCCCAAGTGCCTAAGGATATGGAGGCCTGGTGGCAATCATTGACTCAACAAGAAGAAAAAGTCCTATGCTAATTAAGACTCTCAAAATACTCCAAAACTCTCTGTGCTGTTTACAGTTGAGAGGTAGTAAAACAATCTTGCGCCTAGTGGCAGCAGTATGGATAATCCTGTCACACAAGCTGGTCTGTCAGCAGAGAGGTTTGACCTAAAATATCCTTGTCCACCCAGAGCAGGGAATTAGCAGCAATTTTTGACACAACAAATGAAGAACCCTTCACCAATATAATTCCTAACCAACTATACTAATAATTTCTAACTCCCAAAAATAATTTGCCTTTAGTAAGTCTAAAACATCATGCCTCTCAGGTTGGGAGGCTGTAAACAATCACATGTGGCCGGACAAACCTATAAAGGTGGGCTAGATAACCTTCAGAGGAGTCAGCAAGCTGAAACACTCTTGTCATGCCCAAGAATATTTATTGCCTTGAAGCTGCACGTTTACTTCTTCTCCGAGAGAAACAGTTATGGGGAGAGCCCCGTAAAGTCAGAAGTGTAGGTGAGAGCATAAAACAGACTCTGGTTTTGGGGTTCGATGCTCGGGAACAGGGGGTTACCTGAGGCTTGATCACGCATTTGCGCATGCCAAGCCTCCTTCCTCATGACTTTGCCATAGGCGGAATTCCTCACGCTGGCCCCCAGAAGGAAAGGATCCCTCATCTCGAGCGACGAGGCGGAAACGCGCCTCTGTGGATGTGGGGGGACCATCTTGCTTATTCTCGAGTGGAGACGGGTATGTCGGGGAACTTCTTGAGTTGCAGCAAGGGTGTAAAGTACCTTTTGGAAGTTCCAGAGGTTAGGTGTGATTAGCCTCGAGACACCTCAGTGGAAATGGGCCTCATCTCGCCTGGAGGGGAGAACCTCCTGGATTTTCTCGAGTTGCGGCAGGTGCTCTCGACTTACGACGGGGACCTCAGGGGCCAGCTCTGGTGGCCTCAGGAAAGGCCAGTCCCCATTCAAGTTTCTAGGGGCCTCTCAGGATTCCTCTCCTGTCGATGCCGGGGCCTAAGACCTTGTGTGAAGTCGGGGCTGGAACCTGAAGATTCCTCTCCAGTGCTGACATGGATCTTGTGGTACTTCTGGAGTCTCCCCAGGGGAGTCAGTCCTCGTCTCGAGTGGGGGCATGCACGTGCGCTTTCCTCCCGAGCGGTAGCAGCAGTGTCACGCTTCCCGTCGCGTGGATCAAGGGATCTGTGGCTTTCCTCTAGCTTTCCCATGAGGCTTTCCCACAGGCTGTCCCACATGCCACCTTGGTGTGAGACGATCCTCGGCGTGAAAGTCGTGGCAGTGCAGGGAAAACAGGTTCCTCTGGAATGGACTGAGACATCTGGGGAACTCTTGGAATGGTGGCACGACCTGGAGTTCCTCTGGCCTTTCCTGTGGAGAGCACTTCCTCTTGAGATGCGACGGGAATGCCAGGAATTCTTTCCCGACCACGCAGGGAAAGGATCCCTCCTCTCTAGATACGAGGCGGAAACGGGGCTCCTCTGGATGTGGGCGGGACCCTCGTGTTCATCTCGAGTGGAGACGGTATGTCGGTGATCTTCTTGACTTGCAGCAGGGGTGTCAAAGACCCTTTGGAAGTTCCAGAGGTTAGGTGTGATTAGCCTCGAGATGCCTCAGGGGAAATGGGCCTCATCTCGCCTGGAGGGGAGAACCTCCTGGATTATCTTGAGTTGGAGCAGGTGCTCTCGTCTTAGGATGGGGACCTCAGGGACCCGCTCCTGTGGCCTCAGAAAAGGCCAGTGCCATGGGAGTTGCTAGGGGCCTTCTCAGGATTCCTCTCACGTCGATGCCGGGGCCTAAGACCTTGTGTGGAGAGCCCGAGCGGAGGCGGCGCGGAGCGTTCGGTTCTCAGTGCCTGGGGCACCGGTGTGTGGTGTGAGGCTGCGGCGGAGCCTCTACACTGAAGGTGCGAGAGGTTGGCAGCTTCGATGAAGCACATCGGCGGACAGCAGTGAAAGTCATGAGCGACAGCGGCGAGGAGAACTACGGCGAGGGGGAATCCGTTCTGCTTCAGAAGCGGAAGTGCTCATGGATCTGGGAAATCTGCAAGTCATACCCCTGCAAGGTCTCGCTCCAAGGAAGATTCGAGGCGTTCCAGA
>NW_017197545.1:0-8030 GCF_001704415.2 Capra hircus
TTTGACTCCTCGGAAGCTCCTGCATTCCTAGGATGTTTTAAGCTTCCTTTGCCTCCTGCGGTCAGGAGGCCTCAAACAATCAGGCACAGCTGTACGAGTCCTACAGGCAGGCTAGAAAGCATCAGAGGTTTTTGGATTGAAACACTCTTTCAAATGCAGAAGACTAACGCCCTGAATTGATTTTTTCCAGAAAAGGTCAGAAGAGTGAAAAAGCAGAGCACAAAAACTGGCAGATTTTTGTTGGGGTACATGATTAAAAATTTCCAGAGAGGTGCCTGAAGTCTGAGCATGCCTTGCGTATGTCACCTTCCTTCCTCATAACCTTGTCACGGGCGGGCTTCCTCACACTGGCTCCCGGCAGTCTTAGGCCCGGCATCGACAGCAGAGGAATCCCGAGAGGCCACGAGCAACTCGCATGCGGACTGGTCTTTCCTCAGGCCACCAGAGCGGGTCCCTGAGGTCCCCGACGTAAGTCGAGAGCACCTGCCGCAACACGAGAAAATCCAGGAGGTTCTCCCCTCCAGGCGAGATGAGGCCCATTTCCGCTGAGGCGTCTCGAGGCTAATCACACCTAACCTCTGGAACTTCCAAAGGGTCCTTCACACCCTTGCTGCAACTCAAGAAGTTCCCCGACATACCCGTCTCCACTCGAGAGGAAGCAGGAGAGTCCCGCCCACATCCAGAGGAGCCCCATTTCTGCCTCCTAGCTCGAGAGGAGGGATCCTTTCCCTGCGTGTTTGGGAAAGAATTCCCGACGTTCCCGTCGCATCTGAAGAGGAGGCGCTCTCCACAGGAAAGGCGAGAGGAACTCCAGGGTCGTGCCACCATTCCTAGAGTCCCCCAGATGTCTCAGTTCATTCCAGGGAAACCTGTTTTCCCTGCACTGCCTCGACTTTCAAGCCGAGGATCGACTCACACCACGGTGACACGTGGGACAGCCGTGTGGGAAAGCCTCGTGGGAAAGCCTCCAGGGAAAGCCACAGATCCCTTGATCCACGCGAAGGGAAGCGTGACACTGCTGCTACAGCTCGGGAGGAAAGCGCAAGTGCATGCCCCAATCGAGACGAGGACTGACTCCCCTGGGGAGACTCCAGAAGTACCCCAAGATCCATGTCAGCCCTGGAGAGGAATCCTCAGGTTCCGCAACCGACTCCACACAAGGTCTTAGGCCCCGGCATCGATGGGAGAGGAATCCCGAGAGTCCCCCGAGCAACTCACATGGGGACTGGTCTTTCCTGAGGCCACCAGAGCGCGTCCCTGAGGTCCCCGTCTTAAGTCGAGAGCACCTGCCGCAACTCGAGAAAATCCAGGAGGTTCTCCTCTCCAGGCGAGATGAGGCCCATTTCCGCTGAGTCGTCTCGAGGCTAATCACACCTAACCTCTGGAACTTCCAAAGGGTCCTTCACACCCTTGCTGCAAGTCAAGAAGTTCCCCGACTTACCCGTCTTCACTCTAGAGGAATTACGAGAGTCCCTCCCTCATCCAGAGGAGCGCCGTTTCCGCCTCCTAGCTCGAGAGGAGGGATCTTTCCCTGCGTGGTCGGGAAAGAATTCCCGGTGTTCCCGTCGCATCTCAAGAGGAGGCGCTCTCCACAGGAAAGGCGAGAGGAACTCCAGGGTCGTGTGACCATTCCCAGAGTCCCCCAAATGTCTCAGTCCATTTAGGGAAACCTGTTTTCCCTGCACTGCCTGGACTTTCAAGCCGAGGATCGACTCACACCACGGTGGCACGTGGGACAGCCTTGTGGGAAAGACTCGAGGGAAAGCCTCGTGGAAAGCCTCGAGGGAAAGACACAGATTCCTTGATCCACGCGAAGGGAAGCCAAACACTGCTGCTACAGCTGGGGAGGAAAGCGCTCTTGCATGCCCCCACTCGAGACGAGGACTGACTCCCCAGGGGAGACTCAGGAAGTACCCCAAGATCCATGTCAGCACTGGAGAGGAATCCTCAGGTTCCGGCACCGACTCCACACAAGGTCTTAGGCCCCGGCATCGACAGGAGAGAAATCCCGAGAGGCCCCGGAGCAACTAGCATGGGGAATGGCCTTTCCTGAGGCTACCAGAGCGTGTCCCTGAGGTCCCCCGTCGTAAGTGGAGAGCAACTGCCGCAACTCGAGAAAATCCAGAAGGTTCTCCCCTCCAGGCGAGATGAGGCCCATTTCCAATGAGGCCTCTCGAGGCTAATCACACCTAACCTTGGAACATCCAAAGGGTACATCACCCACTTGTTGCAAATCAAGAAGTTCCCCGACATAACCGTCTCCACTTGAGAGAAAGCTCGAGCCTCCCGCCCACATCCAGAGGAGCCCCGTTTCCGCCTCCTAGCTCGAGAGGAGGGATCCTTTCCCTGCGTGGTCGGGAAAGAATTCCCGGCGTTTCCGTCGCATTTCAAGAGGAGGCGCTATCCACAGGAAAGGCGAGAGGAACTCCAGGGTCGAGCCACCATACCCTGAGTCCCCCAGATGTCTCAGTCCATTCCAGGGAAACCAGTTTTCTCTGCACTGCCTCGACTTTCAAGCCGAGGATCGACTCACACCTCGGTGGTACGTGGGACAGCCCTGTGGGAAAGCCTCGTGGGAAAGCCTCCTGCGAAAACGTCGAGTGAAAGCCACAGATTTCTTCATCCACGCGAAGGGAAGCATGACACTGCTGCTACAGCTCGGGAGGAAAGTGCAGGTGCATGGCCTAAGTCGAGACGAGGACTGAATCCCCGGTGGAGACTCCAGAAGTACCCCAAGATCCATGTCAGCACTGGAGAGGAATCCTCAGCTTCCGGCACCGACTCCACACAAGATCTTAGGCCCGGGCATCAACGGGAGAGGAATCCCGAGATGCCCCCGTGCAACGCGCATGGGGACTGGCCTTTCTTGAAGCCACCAGAGCGGGTCCCTGAGGTCCCCATCGTAAATCGAGATCACGTGCCGCAACTCGAGAAAATCCATGAGGGTTTCCCCTCCAGGCGAGATGAGGCCCATTTCCCCTGAGGCGTCTGGAGGCTAATCACACCTAACATCAGGAACTTCCAAAGGGTCCTTCACATCCTTGCTGCAACTCAAGAAGTTCCCCGACATACCCTTCTGCACTCGAGACGAAGCACGAGAGTCCCGCCCACATGCAGAGGAGCCCCGTTTCCGCCTCCTAGCTCGAGAAGAGGGATCCTTTCCCTGCGTGGTCGGGAAAGAATTCTGGGCGTTGCCGTCGCATCTCAAGAGGAGGTGCTCTCTACAGGAAAGGCAAGAGGAACTCCAGTGTCGTTCCACCATTCCCGAGTCCCCCAGATGTCTCAGTCCATTCCAGGGAAAACTCTTCTCCCTGCACTGCCTCGACTTTCAAGCCGAGGATCGACTCCCACCACGGTGGCAAGTGGGACAGCCCTGTGGGAAAGCCTCGTGGGAAAACCTCGTGGGAAAGCCTCGAGGGAAAGTCACAGATCCCTTGATCCACGCGAAGTGAAGCGTGATACTGCTGCTACAGCTCGGGAGGAAAGCGCACGTGCATGCCCCCACTCGACAGGAGGACTGACTCCCCTGGGGAAACTCCAGAAGTACCCTAGGATCCATGTCAGCATTGGAGAGGAATCCTCAGGTTCCAGCACCGTCTCCACACAAGGTTGTAGGCCCCGGCATCGACGGGAGAGGAGTCCCGAGAGGCCCCCGGGCAACTCGCAAGGGGACTGGCCTTTCCTGAGGCCACCAGAGCGGGTCCCTGAAGTCCCCGTCGTAATTCGAGAGCACCTGCCTCAACTCGAGAAAATCCAGGAGGTTCTCCCCTCCAGGCGAGATGAGGCCCATTTCCGCTGAGGCGTCCCGAGGCTAATCACATCTAAACTCAGGAACTTCCAAAGGGTCCTTCACACCCTTGCTGCAACTCAAGACGTTCCCCGACATACCCTTCTGCACTCGAGAGGAAGCACGAGAGTCCCGCCCACATCCAGAGGAGCCCCGTTTCCGCCTCAAAGCTCGAGAGGTGGGTCCTTTCCCTGCGTGCTATGGAAAGAATTCCAGGCGTTCCCGTCGCATCTCAAGAGGAGGCGCTCTCAACAGGAAAGGCGAGAGGAACTCCAGGGTCGTGCCACCATTACCAGAGTCCCCCAGATGTCCCAGTCCATTCCAGGGAAACCTGTTTTCCCTGCACTGCCTCGACTTTCAAGCCCTGGATCGACTCACATCACGGTGGCACGTGGGACAGCCCTGTGGGAAAGCCTCTTGGGAAATCCTCGTGGGAAAGCCTTGAGGGAAAGCCACAGATCCCTTGAACCACGCGAACGGAAACGTGACACTGCTGCTACAGCTCGGGAGGAAAGCGCACGTGCATGCCCCCACTCGAGACGACGTCTGACTCCCCTGTGGAGACTCCAGAAGTACCCCAAGATCCATGTCAGCACTGGAGAGTAATCCTCAGGTTCCGGCACCAATCCCACACAAGGACTTAGGCCCCGGCATCGACAGGAGAGGAATCCCGAGAGGCCCTGTGTAACTCACATGGGGACTGTCTTTCTTGAAGCCACCAGAGCGGGTCCCAGAGGTCCCCGTCGTAAGTCAAGAGCACCTGCCGCAACTCGTGAAAATCCAGGAGGGTCTCCCCTCCAGGCGAGATGAGGCCCATTTCCCCTGAGGCGTCTCGAGGCAAATCACACCTAACATCTGGAACTTCCAAAGGGTCCTTCACACCCTTGCTGCAACTCAAGAAGTTCCCTGACATACCCGTCTCCACTCGAGAGGAATCACGAGAGTCCCGCCCACATCCAGAGGAGCCCCGTTTCCGACTCCTAGCTCGAGGGAGGCATCCTTTCCCTGCGTGGTCGGTAAAGAATTCCGGGCGTTCCCTTCGCATCTCAAGAGGAGGTGCTCTCTACAGGAAAGGCGACAGGAGCTGCAGGGTCGTGCCACCATTCCCAGAGTCCCCCCAGATATCTCAGTCAATTCCAGGGAAACCTGTTTTCCCTGCACTGCCTCGACTTTCAAGCCGAGGATCGACTCACACCACGGTGGCACGTGGGACAGCCCTGTGGGAAAGCCTCGTGGGAAAGCCTCCTGGGAAAGCCTCGAGAGAAAGCCACAGATCCCTTGATCCCCGCGACGGGAAGTGTGACGCTGCTGCTACAGTTCGTGAGGAAAGCGCACGTGCATGCCCCCACACGAGATGAGCACTGACTCCCCAGGAGAGACTCCAGAAGTACCCCAAGATCCATGTCAGCACTGGAGAGGAATCCTGAGGTTTAGCCCCGACTCCACACAAGGTCTTAGGCCCCGACATTGACGGAAGAGGAATCCCGAAAGGCCCCCTTGCAACTCCCATGGGCACTGGCCTTTCCTGAGGCCACCAGAGCGGGTCCCTGAGGTCCCTTTCGTAACTCGAGAGACCCTGCCCAACTCTAGAAAATCCAGGAGGTTCTCTGCACCAGGCGAGATGAGGCCCATTTCCTCTGAGGCTTCTGGAGACTCATCACACCTAAACTCTGGAAATTCAAAAGGGTCCTTGCTGCAACTCAAGAAGTTCCCCGACATACCCGTCTCCACTCGAGAGGAAGCACGAGGGTCCCACCCACATCCAGAGGAACCCCGTTTCAGCCTGGTAGCTCGAGATGATGGATCCTATCCTTCTTAGTCAAGAAATTTTTCAGCGTTCCCGTGGCCTCTCAAGAGCAAGGGCTCTCAATAGGAAAGGCGAGAGGAACTCCAGGGTCGTGCCACCATTCCAAGAGTCCCCCAGATATCTCAGTCCATTTCAGAGGAACCTGTTTTCCCTGCAATGCCTCGACTTTCACGCCTAGGATCCACTCACACCATGGTGGCACGTGGGACAGCCCTTGGGAAAGCCTCGTGGGAAAGCCACAGATCCCTTGATCCCCGCGAAGGGAAGCGTGATACATCTGCTACACTGTCCCTGAGGTCACGGTCGTATGTTGAGAGCACCTGCCCCAACTCGAGAAAATCCAGGAGGTTCTCTGCTCCAGTCTAGATGAGGCCCATTTTCTCTGCGGCGTCTCGAGAGTAATCACACCTAAACTCTGGAACTTTCAAAGGGTCCTACACACCCTTGCTACAACTCAGGCGGTTCCCCGATATACCCGTCTCCACTCCAGAGGAAGCTCGATGGTCCGGCCTCCTCCAGAGGAGCTCCGTTTCCGCCTCCAATCTCGAGATGAGGGATCCTTCCTGCTTCCTCGGGAAAGAATTCCCAACGTTTCCAATGCATCTCAAGAGGAGGCGCGCTGCACAGGAAAGGCGAGAGGAACTCATGGGTCGTGCCACCATTCCAAGTGCCCCCAGATGTCTCCGTCCATTCCAGAGGATCCTGTTTTCCCTGCACTGCTTCGACTTTCATGCTGAGGATCGGCTCACACCACAGTGGCACGTGGGAGAGCCTTGTGGGAAAGCCTCGTGGGACAGCCTCGAGGGAAAGCCACAGATCCCTTGATCCACGCGACGGGAAGCGTGACACTGCTGCTACAGCTCGGGAGGAAAGCGCACGTGCATGCCCCCACTCGAGACGTGGCCTGACTCCTTTGTGGAGACTCCAGAAGTACCCCAAAATCCATGTCAGCACTGGAGAGGAATCCTCAGGTACCGGGACCGACTCCACACAAGGTGTTAGGCACCGGCATCGACGGGAGAGGAATCACGAGAGGCCCCTAGCAACACGCATGATAACTGGCTTTTCCTGTGGCCGCCAGAGCGGGTCCCTGAATCCCCGTCGTAACTCGAGAGCACCTGCCGCAACTCGAGAAAATCCAGGAGGTTCTCCGATCCAGGGGAGATCCATTTCCGCTGTGGCGTCTCGAGGCTAATCACACCTAACCTCTGGAAATAACAAAGGGTCCTTCACACCCTTGCTGCAACTCAAGAAGTTCCCCCACATGCCCGTCTCCACTCGAGAGGAAACACGAGAGTCCCACCAACATACAGAGGAGGCCTGTTTCCACTTCCTAGCTCGAGAGGAGGGATCCTTTCCCTGCGTGATCGGTCAAGAACTCCCGGCGTTCCCGTCGCATCTCAAGAGGAGGCGCTCTCCACACGAAAGACGAGAGGAACTCCAGGGTCGTGCCACCATTCCCAGAGTCCACCATGTGTCTCAGTCCATTCCAGGGAAAACTGTTTTCCCTGCACTGCCTCGACTTTCAAGACGAGGATGGACTCACACCACTGTAGCACGTGGGACAGCCCTGTGGAAAAGCCTCGTGGGAAAGCCTCGAGGGAAAGCTTCGAGGGAAAGCCAGAGATCCCTTGATCCAAGCGAAGGGAAGAGTGACACAGCTGCTACAGATCGGGAGGAAAGCGCACGTGCACGGCCCCACTGGAGACGAGGACTTACTCTCTGGGGAGACTCCAGAATTACCCCAGGAACCATGTCAGCACTGGAGAGGAATCCTCAGGTTATGTCACCATCTCCACACAAGGTCTTAGGCCCGGCAGCGATGGGAGAGGAATTCCGAAAGGCCCCCGAGCAACTCGCATGGGGACTGGCCTTTCCTGAGGCCACCAGAGCGGGTCCCTGAGGGCCCCGTCGTAAGTCGAGGGCACCTGCCGCAACTCGAGAAAATCCAGGAGGTTCTCCCCTCTAAGCGAGATGATGCCATTTCCACAGAGGCGTCTGGAGGGTAATCACACCTAACCTCTGGAACTTCCAAAGGATCCTTCACACCCTTGCTGCAACTCAAGAAGTTCCCCCATACCCGTCTCCACTCGAGAGGAAGCACGAGAGTCCCGCCCACATGCAGAGGAGCCACGTTTCCGCCTCATGGACGAGAGGAGGAATCCTTTCCCTGCGTGGTGGGAAAAGAATTCTCGGCATTCCCGTCCCATCTCAAGAGGACGCGCTCTCCACAGGAAAGACGAGAGGAACTCCAGGGTCGTGCCACCATTCCCAGAGTCTCCCAGATGTCTCAGTCCATTCCAGGGAAACCTGTTTCCCTGCACTGCCTCGACTTTCAAGCCGAGGACCGACTCACACCACGTGGTACGTGGGACAGCCCTGTGAGAAAGCCGTGGGAAAGCCTCCTCCTCGAGGAAAGCCTCCGAGGGAATCCAC
>NW_017197546.1:0-8029 GCF_001704415.2 Capra hircus
GGTGTGAAGGACCCTTCGGAAGTTCCAGAGGTTAGGTGTGATTAGCTCGAGACCCCTCAGCGGAAATGGGCCTCATCTCGCCTGGAGGGAGAACCTCCTGGATTTTCTCGAGTTGTGGCAGGTGCTCTCGAGTTATGACGGGGACATCAGGGACCCTCTCTGGTGGCCTCAGGAAAGGCCAGACGCCATGCGAGTTGCTCGGGGGCCTCTCGGGATTCCTCTCCCGTAGATGCAGTCGCCTAAGACCTTGTGTGGGAGTCGGTGCCGGAACCTGAGGATTCCTCTCCAGTGCTTACATGGATCTTGGGGTACTTCTGGAGTCTCCCAGTGAGTCAGTCCTCATATCTATTGGGGTCATGCATATGCAATTTTCCTCCAGAGCTGTAGCAGCAGTGTCACTCTTTCCTTCGCGTGGATCCAGGAATCTGTGGCTTTCCTTGGAGGCTTTCCCACGAGGCTTTCCACGAGCTTTCCCACGACGTTTTCCCACTGGGCTGTCCCACGTACCACCGTGGTGTGAGTCGATCCTCGGCTTGAATGTCGAGGCAGTGCTGGGAAAACTGGTTTCCCTGTTATGGACTGAGCATCTGGGGACTCTGGGAATAGTGGTCACGACCCAGGAGTTCCTCTCGCCTTTCTGTGGTGAGCGCCTCCACTTGAGATGCGACGGATCGCCGGGAATTCTTTCTCGACCACACAGGAAATGAATCCCTCCTCTGGAACTATGAAGCGGAAACGGGGCTCCTCTGGATGTGGGTGGGACTCTCGTGCTTCCTCTCGATTGGAAACGGGTATGTCGAGGAACTTCTTGTGTTGCAGCAAGGGTGTTAAGGACCCTTTGGAAGTTCCAGAGGTTAGTGTGATTAGCATCGAGACGCCTCAGGGGAAATGGGCCTCATCTCGCCTGAAGGGGAGAACCTCCTGGATTTTCTCGAGTTGCGGCAGGTACTGTGGACTTAAGACGGGGACCTCAGGGACCGCCCTGGTGGCCTCAGGAAATGCCAGTCCCCATGCGAATTGCTCGGGGCCTCTCGGGATTCCTGTCCCGTCGATGCCGGGGCCCCTTGTGTGTAGTCGATGCCGGAACCTGAGGATTCCTCTCCAGCCATGACATGGATCTTGGGGTACTTCTGGAGTCTCCCCAGGGAAGTCAGTCCTCGTCTCGAGTGGGGGCATGCTCGTGCGCTTTCCTCCCGAGCCTGAGCAGCTGTGTCGCGCTTCCCTTCGTGTGGATCAAGGGATCTTGGCTTTCCTCGAGGCTTTCCCACGAGGCTTTCCCACGAGGCTTTCCCACAGGGCTGTCCCACGTGCCACCGTGGTTTGAGTCGATCCTCGGCTTGAAAGTCGAGACAGTGCAGGGAAAACAGGTTTCCCTGGAATGGACTGAGACATGTGGGGGATTCTGGGAATGCTGGCACGACCCTGGAGTTCCTCTCGCCTTTTCCTGTGGAGAGCGCCTCCTCTTGAAATGCGCCGGGAACGCCGGGAATTCTTTCCCGACCACGCAGGGAAAGGATCCTCCTCTGGATCTATCAGGCGGAAACGGGGGCTCCTCTGGATGTGGCGGGACTCTCGTGCTTCCTCTCGAGTGGAGTCAGGTATGTTGGGGAACTTCTTGAGTTGCAACAAGGGTGTGAAGGACCCTTTGGAAGTTCCAGAGTTTAGGTGTGATTAGCCTCGAGACGCCTCAGCGGAAATGGGCCTCATCTCGCCTGGAGGGGAGAACCTCCTGGATTTTCTCGAGTTGCGGCAGGTGCTCTCGACTTGAGACGTTGTCCTCAGGGACCCGCTCTGGAGGCCTCTGGAAATGCCAGTCCCCATGGGAGTTTCTCGGGGACCTCTCGGGATCCCTCTCCCGTCGATGCCAGGGCCTAAGACATTGTGTGGAGTCGGTTCCGTAACCTGAGGATTCCTCTCCAGTGCTGAAAAAGATCTTGGGAACTTCTGGACTCTCCCCAGTGGAGTCAGTCCTCGTCTCGAGTGGGGGCATACAAGTGCGCTTTACTCTCGAGCTGTAGCAGAATTGTAACGCTTCCCTTCGCGTGGATCAAGGGATCTGTGGCTTTCCCTCGAGGCTTTCCCACGAGGCTTTCCCACGAGGCTTTCCACAGGGCTGTCCCACGTGGCAAGGTGGTGTGAGTCGATCCTCTGCTTGAAAGTCGAAACAGTGCAGGGAAAACAGGTTTCCCTGGAATGGACTGAGATATCTGGAGGACTCTGGAATGGTGGCACAACCCTGGAGTTCCTCACGCCTTTCCTGTGGAGAGTGCCTCCTCTTGAGATGCGACAGGAACGCCGGGAATTCTTTCCCGACCACGCAGGGAAAGGAACCCGTCTCTCGAGCAAGGAGGCCGAAACGGGTCTCCTCTGGATGTGGCGGGACTCTCGTGCTTCATCCTGAGTGGAGTCGGGTATGCGGGGAACTTCTTGAGTTGTAGCAAGGGTGTGAAGGACCCTTTGGAAGTTCCAGAAATTAGGTGTGATTAGCCTCAGACGCCTCAGCGGAAATGGGCCTCATCTCCCCCTGGAGGGGAGAACCTCCTGGATTTTCTCGAGTTGTGGCAGGTGCTCTCAACTTATGACGGGACCTCAGGGACCTGCTCTGGTGGCCTCAGGAAAGGCCAATCCCCATGCGAGTTGCTCAGGGCCTTCGGGATTCCTCTCCCGTCGATGCGGGGCTTAAGACCATGTGTGGAATCGGTGTCGGAACCTGAGGATTACTCTCCAGTGCTGACATGGATTTGGGGAACTTCTGGAGCCTACCCAGGGGACTCAGTCCTCGTCTCGAGTTGGCGGCATCCGCGTGAGATTTGCTCCCGAGCTGAAGCAGCAGTGTCACGCTTATCTTCGCGTGGATCAAGGGATCTGTGGCTTTCCCCCCGAGGCTTTCCCACGAGGCTTTCCCACGAGGCTTTCCCACAGGGCTGTCCCACGTGCCACCGTGGTGTGAGTCGATTCTCGGCTTGAAAGTCCAGGCAGTGCAGGGAAAACAGGTTTCCCTGGAATGGACTGAGACATCTGGGGGACTCTGGGAATGGTGGCACGACCCAGGAGTTCCTCTCGCCTTTCCTGTGGAGAGCGCCTCCTCTTGAGATGCGACGGGAACCCCCGGGAATTCTTTCCGACCACACAGGGAAAGGATCCCTCCTCTCGAGCTAGGAGGCGGAAACGGGACTCCTCTGGATGTGGGCGGGCCTCTCGTGCTTCCTCTCGAGTGGAGACGGATATGTCGGGGAACTTGTTGAGTTGCAGCAAGGGTGTGAAGGACCCTTTGGAAGTTCCAGAGGTTAGGTGTGATTAGCCTCGAGACCCCTCAGCGGAAATGGGCCTCATCTCGCCTGGAGGGGAGAACCTCCTGGATTTTCTCGAGTTGTGGCAGGTGCTCTCGAGTTATGACGGGGACATCAGGGACCCTCTCTGGTGGCCTCAGGAAAGGCCAGACGCCATGCGAGTTGCTCGGGGCCTCTCGGGATTCCTCTCCCGTAGATGCAGTCGCCTAAGACCTTGTGTGGAGTTGGTGCCGGAACCTGAGGATTCCTCTCCAGTGCTTACATGGATCTTGGGGTACTTCTGGAGTCTCCCCAGGTGAGTCAGTCCTCATATCTATTGGGGGCATGCATATGCAATTTCCTCCAGAGCTGTAGCAGCAGTGTCACTCTTCCCTTCGCGTGGATCCAGGAATCTGTGGCTTTCCTTGGAGGCTTTCCCACGAGGCTTTCCCACGAGGCTTTCCCACGACGTTTTCCCACTGGGCTGTCCCACGTACCACCGTGGTGTGAGTCGATCCTCGGCTTGAAAGTCGAGGCAGGTCTGGGAAAACTGGTTTCCCTGTTATGGACTGAGCATCTGGGGGACTCTGGGAATAGTGGCACGACCCAGGAGTTCCTCTCGCCTTTCCTGTGGTGAACGCCTCCACTTGAGATGCGACGGGATCGCCGGGAATTCTTTCTCGACCACACAGGAAAAGAATCCCTCCTCTGGAACTATGAAGCGGAAACGGGGCTCCTCTGGATGTGGGTGGGACTCTCGTGCTTCCTCTCGATTGGAAACGGGTATGTCGAGGAACTTCTTGTGTTGCAGCAAGGGTGTTAAGGACCCTTTGGAAGTTCCAGAGGTTAGGTGTGATTAGCATCGAGACGCCTCAGGGGAAATGGGCCTCATCTCGCCTGAAGGGGAGAACCTCCTGGATTTTCTCGAGTTGCGGCAGGTACTGTGGACTTAAGACGGGGACCTCAGGGACCGCCCTGGTGGCCTCAGGAAATGCCAGTCCCCATGCGAATTGCTTGGGGGCCTCTCGGGATTCCTCTCCCGTCGATGCCGGGGCCTAAGACCTTGTGTGTAGTCGATGCCGGAACCTGAGGATTCCTCTCCAGCCCTGACATGGATCTTGGGGTACTTCTGGAGCCTCCCCAGGGAAGTCAGTCCGCGTCTCGAGTCGGGGCATGCACGTGCGCTTTCCTCCCGAGCTGTAGCAGCAGTGTCGCGCTTCCCTTTGCGTGGATCAACGGATCTGTAGCTTTCCCTCGAGGCTTTCCCAGGAGGCTTTCCCACGAGGCTTTCCCACAGGGCTGTCCCACGTGCCACCGTGGTGTGAGTCGATCCTTGGGTTGAAAGTCGAGGCAGTGCAGGGAAAACAGGTTTCCTTGGAATTGACTGAGACATCTGGGGGACTCTGGGAATGGTGGCACGACCCTGGAGTTCCTCTCGCCTTTCCTGTGGAGAGCGCCTGCCGGAAGCCTTTGTGAGGAATCCCGCCCGTGACAAGGTCATGAGGAAGGAAGCTGACATACGCAAGGCGTGCTCAGACTTCAGGGGCCCCTCTGGAAATTCCTAAGCATGTACCCCAACAAAAATCTGCCGGCTTTTGTGCTTTGCTTTTCCACTCTTCTGACATTTTCTGGAAAAAGTCAATTCAGGGCTTTAGTCTACTGCATTTGAAATAGTGTTTCAATCCAAAAAACCCCTCCGATGGCTTTCTAGCCTGCCTGCAGGACTCTGCAAGTGTGTTTGTTTGAGGCCTCCTGACCGCAGGAGGCACAGGAAGCTTAAAACATCCTAGGAATGTAGGGGCTTCCGAGGAGTCAAAATCTTTAGAATAGGACTGATTATAAGTTTCATTTGTTGTGTCAATGTTTGCTGCCAAATTTTCATATCCTTTATTTTTAGATATAGTTGGTATATAGAAAAACAAGTAGTAGACCTAGTATTAGCAACATTAGATCCTCGAGTTAAGTACCTTCTTTGTTATATCCCACTGCACCTTTGTTCTATCGCACTGCACCTTTGTTCTATAGAGATGTAACTTTAATGCTTTAAGGAGATGCAGATTAAAAAAAACACTTCAGGGGAAACAAAATTAACATTCATTAAGGAAGAGAGCTAAAAAGTGTTAACAAGCCTCTTGGCCAGAAGATAATGTAAATCACCAGAGACCTTTTGTATACAAAATGATGTATAGAAAGAGTCTGCGCTGCGAACGCTACATAATTCTGTGTTACCCATTGATCTCCATGTTTTATCAAAAGTATAAAAGGCCTTCTGAACAATAAAGGATTGGACCAGTTTCTCGAACTAGTCTCTCAGCCTAGTTTCTTGGGACTCTGGTATCCCCCCATGTCTCTCTCTCTCTCTTCTTCTCTCCCCTTCCCTCTCTCTGCTCTTTACTTTAACTTCAGGCTGAATCTCCATCTGGGGCGCGGAGGCTCGCCAGGTCTACTTACTTGCCCCGGCTGCTAAGACCCGCACGAAAGGGAGCTTAAGGCGAGGCACCCTTAGATATTCAAGCGGGCGCCGGTGGCCAAACGTAGATGGTGCAAATTCCTTGTCTGGAATTTTAATGGCCTTCCGTGAAAACCAAGCTATTCAGCCCTCTTCCTCCAATTAATCTTCTTATTACACTATAGTTTCTTAACCTAATCTTACATTAATAAACAAACAAGTCTTTCCACACCAACGCCGTCCACCCTTCGAATTCCCTGGATCCACTGGGGCTGGACCCTGGCAAGCGCCTCCACTTGAGATGCGACGGGAACGCGGGGAATTCTTTCCCCACCACGCAGGAAAAGGATCCCTCCTCTCGAGCTAGGGGGCGGAAACGGGGCTCCTCTGGATGTGGGCGGGACTCATCGTGCTTCCTCTCGAGTGGAGACGGGTATGTCAGAGAACTTCTTGAGTTGCAGCAAGGGTGTGAAGGACCCTTTGGAAGTTGCAGATGTTAGATGTGATTAGCCTCGAGACGCCTCAGCGGAAATGGGCCTCATTTCGCTTGGAGGGGAGAACCTCCTGGATTTTCTCGAGTTGCGGCAGGTGCTCTCGACTTACGACGGGGACCTCAGGGACCCGCTCTGGTGGCCTCAGGAAAGTCCAGTCCCCATGCGAGTTGCTCGGGGGCCTCTCGGGATTCCTCTCCCATCGATGCCGGGGCCCTAGATCTTGTGTGGAATCGGTGCCGGAACCTGAGGATTCCTCTCCAGTGCTAACATGGATCTTGGGGTACTTCTGGAGTCTGCCCAAGGGAGTCAGTCCTCGTCTCGAGAGGGGGCATGCACGTGCGCTTTCCTCCCGAGCTGTAGCAGCAGTGTCGCGATTCCCTTCCCGTGGATAAAGGGATCTGTGGCTTTCCCTCGAGGCTTTCCCACAGGGCTGTCCCACGTGCCACCGTGGTGTGAGTCGATCCTCGGCTTGAAAGTCGAAACAGTGCAGGGAAAACAGGTTTCCCTGGAATGGACTGAGACATCTGGAGGACTCTGGGAATGGTGGCACAACCCTGGAGTTCCTCTCACCTTTCCTGTGGAGAGTGCCTCCTCTTAAGATGCGACAGGAATGCCGGGAATTCTTTCCCGAAAACGCAGGGAAAGGAACCCGTCTCTCGAGCAAGGAGGCGGAAACGGGGCTCCTCTGGATGTGGGCGGGACTCTCGTGCTTCCTCTCGAGTGGAGACGGGTATGTCGGGGAACTTTTAGAGTTGCAGCAAGGGTGTGAAGGACCCGTTGGAAGTTCCAGAATTTAGGTGTGATTAGCATCGAGACGCCTCAGCGGAAATGGGCCTCATCTCGCCTGGAGGGGAGAACCTCCTGGATTTTCTCGAGTTGCGGCAGGTGCTCTCGACTTACGACGGGGACCTCAGGGACCTGCTCTGGTGGCCTCAGGAAAGGCCAATCCCCATGCGAGTTGCTCAGGGGCCTCTCGGGATCCTCTCCCGTCGATGCTGGAGGCTTAAGACCATGTGTGGAGTCGGTGTCCGAAACCTGTGGATTCCTCTCCAGTGGCTGACATTGAATCTTGGGGTACTTCTGGAGTCTCCCAGGGGACTCAGTCCTCGTCTCGAGTGAGGGCATCCAAGTGCGCTTTCCTCCCGAGCTGTAGCAGCAGTGTCACGCTTTCCTTCGCATGGATCAAGGGATCTGTGGCTTTTCCTTCGAGGCTTTCCCCACGAGGATTTCCCACGAGACTTTCCCAAAGGACTGTCCCACGTGCCACCGTGTTGTGAGTCGATCCTCGGCTTGAAAGTCGAAACAGTGCAGGGAAAACAGGTTTCCCTGGAATGGACTGAGACATCTGGGGATTCTGGGAATGTGCCTCGATCCTGGAGTTCCTCTCGCCTTTCCTGTGGAGAGCGCCTCCCTCTTGAGATGCGACGGGAACGCCGGGAAATTTTCCCGACCAAACAGGGAAAGGATCCCTCCGCTCGAGGTATGAGGCGGAAACGGGGCTGCTCTGGATTGGCGGGACTCTCGTGCTTCCTCTCGAGTGGAGACGGGTATGTCGGGGAACTTCTTGAGTTGCAGCAAGGGTGTGAAGGACCCTTTGGAAGTTCGAGAGGTTAGGTGTGATTAGCCTCGAGACGCCTCAGCAGAAATGGGGCCTCATCTCGCCTGGAGGGGAGAACCTCCTGGATTTTCTCGAGTTGCGGCAGGTGCTCTCGACTTACGACTGCGACCTCAGGAACCCGCTCTGGTGGCCTCAGAAAGGCCAGTCCCCCATGCAGTTTGCTCGGGGGCCTCTCCGGGATGCTCTCCCGTCGATCGCC
>NW_017197547.1:0-8029 GCF_001704415.2 Capra hircus
TTCCTCTCCCCGTCGATGCGGGGCCTAAGCCTGCGGGAGCCAGTGTGAGGAAGCCCGCCGGGGGCCTCTCGGATTCCTCTCCGTCGATGCCCGGGGCCTAAGACTGCCGGGAGCCAGTGTGAGCAAGCCGCCCGTGACAAGGTTATGAGGAAGGAAGCTGACATACGCAAGGCGTGCTCAGACTTCAGGGACCCTCTGGAAATTTTTAAGCATGTACCCCAACAAAAATCTGCCGGTTTTTGTGCTCTGCTTTTTCACTCTTCTGACCTTTTCTGGAAAAAGTCAATTCAGGGCCGTTAGTCTTCTGCATTTGAAAGAGTGTTTCAATCCAAAAACCCTCTGATGGCTTTCTAGCCTGCCTGTAGGACTCGTACAGCTGCGCTTGTGATTGTTTGAGGCCTCCTGACCGCAGGAGGCACAGGAAGCTTAAAACATCCTAGGAATGCAGGAGCTTCCGAGGAGTCAAAATCTTTAGAATAGGACTGATTAAAAGTTTCATTTTTTGGGTCAATGCTTGCTGCCAAATTTTCATATCCTTTATTTTTAGATATAGTTGGTATATAGAAAAACAAGTAGTAGACCTGGTATTAGCAACATTAGATCTTTGAGTTAAGTACCTTCTTTGTTATAACCCACTGCACCTTTGTTCTATAGAGATGTAACTTTAATGCTTTAAGGAGATGCAGATTAAAGAAAAAACACTTCAGGGGAAACAAAATTAACATTCATTAAGGAAGAGAGCCAAAAAGTGTTAACAAGCCTCTTGGCCAGAAGATAATGTAAATCACCTGAGACCTTTTGTATACAAAATGATATACAGAAAGAATCTGGGTTGCGAACACTACATAATTTTGTGTTATCCATTGATCTCCATGTTTTATCAAAAGTATAAAAGGCCTTCTGAACAATAAAGGAGGAGGCCAGGGCCGGGGCCAGTTTCTCGGACCAGCTTCTCGAACTAGTCTCTCAGCCTGGTTTCTTGGGACTCTGGCTCCCCCCGTGTCTTTCTCTCTCTTCTTCTTCTCTACCTTTCCTTCTCTCTGCTCTTTACTTTAACTTCAGGCTGAATCTCCACCTGGAGTGCGGAGGCTCGCCAGGTCTACTTACTTGCCCTGGCTGTTAAGACCCACACGAAAGGAGCTTAAGGCGAGGCACCCTTAGATATTCAAGCGGGGCCGGTGGCCCAACGTAGGTGGTGCAAATTCCTTGTCTGGAATTTTATTGGCCTTCCGCGTAAACCAAGCTATTCAGCCTCTTCCTCCACTTAATCTTCTTACTACAATATAGTTTCCTAATCTAATCTTACATTAATAAATAAACAAGTCTTTCCACGCCAACGCCGTCCACCTTCGAATTCCCTGGATCCACCGGGGCTGGACCCCGGCATAAGACCTTGTGGGAGTCGGTGCCGGAACCTGAGGATTCCTCTCCAGTGCTGACATGGAACTTGGGGTACTTCTGAGTCTCCCCAGGGAGTCAGCCTCGTCTCGAGTGGGGGCATGCACTCCGAGCTGTAGCAGCAGTGTCACGCTTCCTTCGCGTGGATCAAGGGATCTGTGGCTTTCCTGGCTTTCCCACGAGGGCCACCCACGGCTGGGTGTGAGTCGATCCTCGGCTTGAAAGTGCAGTGCCTGAGACAGGACTCCCGAGAGGCCTTTCCTGGGAGACTGAGATAATCTATCGAAAGGAAACATGTGGCGGGACGAGTGGAACAACTTCGCAGCCTCCAGTCGAGATTACATCTCCCCTGGAGGGAGAACTCCGGAAACGTGCTCTCTTCTGCAGCCTCAGGAAAGGCAAGTTGCTCGGGGGCCTCTCGGGACGTCGATGCAGGGCCTAAGACCTTGTGTGGAGTCGGTGCCTGCCGGGGTCCAGCCCGGTGGATCCAGGAATTCGAAGGGTGGACGGCGTTGGCGTGGAAAGACTTGTTTGTTTATTAATGTAAGATTAGATTAAGAAACTATAGTGTAGTAAGAAGATTAAGTGGAGGAAGAGGGCTGAATAGCTTGGTTTACGCGGAAGGCCAATAAAATTCCAGACAAGGAATTTGCACCATCTACGTTGGGCCACGGCGCCGCTTGAATATCTAAGGGTGCCTCGCCTTAAGCTCCCTTTCGTGGCGGTCTTAACAGCCGGGGCAAGTAAGTAGACCTGGCGAGCCTCCGCCCAGATGGAGATTCAGCCTGAAGTTAAAGTAAAGAGCAGAGAGAGGAAGGGAGAGAAGAAGAGAGAGAGAAGAGACATGGGGGGAGCCAGAGTCCCAAGAAACCAGGCGAGAGACTAGTTCGAGACTGGTCGAGAAACTGGGCCCCCATCCTTTATTGTTCAGAAGGCCTTTTATACTTTTGATAAAACACGGAGATCAATGGGTAACACAAAATTATGTAGCGTTCGCAACCCAGATTCTTTCCGTATATCATTTTGTATACAAAAGGTCTCAGGTGATTTACATTATCTTTGGCCAGAGGCTTGTTAACACTTTTTGGCTCTCTTCCTTAATGAATGTTAATTTTGTTTCCCCTGAAGTGTTTTTTTTAATCTGCATCTCCTTAAAGCATTAAAGTTACATCTCTATAGAACAAAGGTGCAGTGGGATATAACAAAGAAGGTACTTAACTCAAAGATCTAATGTTGCTAATACCAGGTCTACTACTTGTTTTTCTATATACCAACTATATCTAAAAATAAAGGATATGAAAATTTGGCAGCAAGCATTGACCCAAAAAATGAAACCTTTAATCAGTCCTATTCTAAAGATTTTGACTCCTCGGAAGCTCCTGCATTCCTAGGATGTTTTAAGCTTCCTGTGCCTCCTGCGGTCAGGAGGCCTCAAACAATCACAAGCGCAGCTGTACGAGTCCTGCAGGCAGGCTAGAAAGCCATCGGAGGGGTTTTTGGATTGAAACACTCTTTCAAATGCAGAAGACTAAAGCCCTGATTGACTTTTTCCAGAAAATGTCAGAAGAGTGGAAAAGCAGAGCACAAAAGCCGGCAGATTTTTGTTGGGTACGTGCTTAGGAATTTCCAGAGGGTCCCTGAAGTCTGAGCACGCCTTGCGTATGTCAGCTTCCTTCCTCATGACCTTGTCACGGGCGGATTCCTCACACTGGCTCCCAGCATCTCACCCTTTTTTTTTTAAATAATTAATTATTTATGTTTAAAATCAGGTGCAGTTCGGTCGCGAGATTCCGAATGCTCTGCCGAAGAATCTAGACAATACAGGGAAGAATGATTACGAGGAGCAAGATTATAAGAGTAGACAGAATAGTCTTTCCAGAAATGAAAGTTAGAGAAAGTGTTGGAAAAAGTCATTGGCTTCTCCTGCGGTGGTAAAATCTAATCGGGAGTGTTCAAGGTCTGAATCTGGTTATGCAGTTTCCCTAAGTCTAAACTAATATCTGAGCTGTTCCAAAACACCTAAAACTTGATTTTTTAACATATTGGGCATTTACACTTGTTGAGTCAATGACCGCTGCCATAGTAACAATAACAGTTATTGTAACACAGCAAGAACATAATTATCATATCAATAAGTTGTTACAGTTACAGGACATCTTTAAAACCACAAAAGAGCAGACATTACTTTGAGGAGTTAAACAAGATGAAAACATCCATGGTTCACAAGTCGCTACATTAGGTACGTTAAGTTTTCTGGAATCATTTGGTGAAAAGAAGAACATAAGGAGAGGATAGACAAGCCAAAATAGAGTAAATAGAGTCATTTTCTGGTTGGAGTTTGCGCTGCAGCAGCTGTTAGTCCCGCCGGGATCTTGATGTTTCTTTTGCCTCTTCTGCCGGTGGGAGCAGCGGCCTTCACCCCGCCCTCTGACACTGGCGCTGTTACGGGGCTGCGAGTGCGGTGCACTGGGTTCCGTCAGTCAGGCTGGCCCCGCCCGCAGCTTTTGGTGCACGGCTGTTTCCCGCCGGTGGCGGCAGAGAAGTTCCCTTTTTCTTTTGTGGCGAATCAGTCTGTCCGGGATCCAAATTGACGAATCTGCACCCTGTGGAAAAAATATAAACACTTCCTCGACCCGCCAGCAAATTCTGGGTCGGGATCTTTTTGTTATCTGGAGATCTTTTTGCTTTACCAATGGCTTTTTATTTTACTGTTCCAAACGAATCAGCATTTAACTTATTACAAAGAGAACATGTTGTAAAATCTGATGGGGGAAAACTATACTTAATTTCTCCTTTTTTAATTTTTGAATTAACAAAGCACGTGAGGGTAAATGATGCAAGATCTGATCACAAGAATTTCCTATAGCAATCTGCCAATCATCAAACATTTGAAAAGCATCAAGTTGTTTTTGTTATATGGAATTACAATTTTTGATGGCTCTTTACTAAACAATTTAATAAATCAGTATGCTTGAATTAATCTTTTAAATTAATATGGCAGTAATTTTTCTTAGGCAGAGGCCATTGTTCCACCAAGTTGGGATAAGATAAAACTATTTTTGGGGGTCATTAGATGGAACCAATGGGCCTTCTTGTCACAAGCATCCTGTAGGTATACATTTTGTGGCAAGAATAATTTAATCTCCTTTTTTTGGCAATATTAATCTTAATTAACTGATCATTTAAAGCCTCATTCACTTTAACGAAAGCCAACTGTGTCACACTAGTCAACTTTTTCTTAGAACTGGGATTAGGATTGTTTTTTTTTCAGCAATCAAACAAAAGGCTTTAAATCTACAAAAGTCAGTTTTAAATGTGGGCATATCCAATTAATATCACCTAATAATTTTTGGAAATCATTTAAAGTTAGTAAACAATCTCTCAGCAGCTTTAAAAGGACATTATCAGTTTTAAAACTTTTGGCAGACCCAAATATAAGAAGCAAGAAAAGCTTTTTTAATGATCTTTTTATAACCCAAATCTGGTCTATAGCCTTTTAGATGACAAGTAACCATTTAATCTTTGCTTGAATACTTCCAGCAACGGGGAGCTCACTATTCACCAAGGTTTTAAAACTCTCTCTCACCTCTTACTCTATAGCATTTTTATCCTGCATACCACCTTTTCTAATCCCACCAACTCCTTTTCAGTAGTATATGTTGGCCAGGAGCTGCGCTAGTCTCTCAGCAATGTAAGAAACGTCTTGTCTATTGTCTAACAGCCATGACATTTTATATCTTTAAAAAATCTTTTAAAGGCCTAGAAGCTGCAATTTTTTGCACCCAAAAAGCTAGATCTAGATCCTCTGGGGCTTTTTTTGTCTGGTTTTTCTGTCTGGTAATAAGGTAAAAGCAAAAGCTGTGCTATTTTTTAATTTTAATTGCACAGTTTTAGCAGGTGGCGATATCAAAACTTCAATTTTTTTAGTATAATCAGAATTTACTACACAAGACACTACCGAAATTTTTTTGAAAAGAAAGCAAGCTATGCCCAGCACAAGTCTTACAATGTCCTCAGGCAGGGGACTAGCCACTGGAATCTGAGTCAGGAGCTATTATTATTAAGGTGGTGGAACTGAGGTCCAGGCCTGAGCTACCTGGGTTGTTTGGTACGGCTTGTTATCTCTGTTTAGCAAGACATTTTGGCAAAAAATGTTCTATTTGGCCTCAAGAGAAACATTTTGCATTTGTTAAGTCCTTTTTATTACGAATATTTTTCTTTTTTTTTCCTGTTTTTCTTCCTTTTTCTTTTTTTTTTTTTTTTTGTTGGGTGAGGCCCCTCCTGAGGGGATTTTATGCAAGGAGCAAGCTCTGTTTTAAAAGCTCTTTTGCTCAAAAATATTGTCACTATCGTTTTCAAACTTAAGCAATGTTCTGGGAGGCTTTGGATATAAAGTGGGGAGTTCTTAAGCCCTGGGGAGGCGCAAGCAGAGGTTGCAGTGGTCGCCTTAAATAAGACAACTTTTTTAAAGGTTTGGTTTGTGTAGAGGGGGAGGGGGCTCTCCAGGGCGCTCCGGCCGCTGCGTCCTTATAAGCACCCTCCTTCCTCGGGAGGAAGAGTACAGTCTCTCTCCTTTGTTTGCCAATGGCAGAAAATATGATCTGCGTAATAGGTGGAGACCCACTACGATCCACTGCTATAGTCTCTCCCATAGGCTATCTAACTAACAGCCTCATGACGGGGGTCCAGAACATTTGTAATAATATTTTTACAGAGCAAAAGCATTTACAGGCCCATGCAAAGTATAATTAGTTTTTAGCTGTTTTATTACCTTTATCCAAGTATCTAAATCTCTTTTCTGGAAACCAAGGACATTGGTCTCGTAACACTAGCCTTTTAATCTTTAATTTGTCTTTTTTGTTTAACAGTTACAAAATTACTTGTATAAAGAGGTGTCATTGTTTTGAGTCATTGTTACCCGTGTCAGAAAATTAAGAGTTATAGAAAAGTCTGCCTTGACAAAAAGGTTTTACCTTAGCCAAGGGGGTTTTGTTTTAAACCCTAAGATAGCAGGTTTCTTTTCAACCTCTAGAGCACCAGGTTTCTCTTAAACCCTTGAACACTTCCCACTCGTCCTCACCCTGTCTATCCTACAGGGGGGTCCGCGGCACCCTGAGTGGGTCCTAGCCGTCCGAACACTCAACACTGGGGGAGTACCCGAAAGTACTCCGGGGGAGTGATTAAGTCACTCCGGGGGGAGCAACAGAGAGTGCTCCGGGGGAGCAACAGAGAGTGCTCCGGGGGGAGCTTTTGCTCCGAGGAACCTACCTTCGAATAGCCTGTTCCGGGCCACCACTTGCCTGGGGTCCAGCCCGGTGGATCCAGGGAATTCGAAGGGTGGACGGCGTTGGCGTGGAAAGACTTGTTTGTTTATTAATGTAAGATTAGATTAAGAAACTATAGTGTAGTAAGAAGATTAAGTGGAGGAAGAGGGCTGAATAGCTTGGTTTACGCGGAAGGCCAATAAAATTCCAGACAAGGAATTTGCACCATCTACGTTGGGCCACCGGCGCCCGCTTGAATATCTCTAAGGGTGCCTCGCCTTAAGCTCCCTTTCGTGCGTCTTAACAGCCGGGCAAGTAAGTAGACCTGGCGAGCCTCCGCGCCCCAGATGGAGATTCAGCCTGAAGTTAAAGTAAAGAGCAGAGAGAGGGAAGGGAGAGAAGAAAGAGAGAGAGAGACATGGGGGGAGCCAGAGTCCCAAGAAAACCAGGCCGAGAGACTAGTTCGAGAAACTGGCCCCATCCTTTATTGTTCAGAAGGCCTTTTATACTTTTGATAAAACACGGAGATCAATGGGTAACACAAAATTATGTAGCGTTCGCAACCCAGATTCTTTCCGTATATCATTTTGTATACAAAAGGTCTGTGATCTTTCTGGCCAAGAGGCTTGTTAAACACTTTTTGGCTCTCTTCCTTAATGAATGTTAATTTTGTTTCCCCTGAAGTGTTTTTTTTTAATCTGCATCTCCTTAAAGCATTAAAGTTACATCTCTATAGAACAAAGGTGCAGTGGGGATATAACAAAGAAGGTACTTAACTCAAAGATCTAATGTTGCTAAATACCAGGTCTACTACTTGTTTTTCTATATACCAACTATATCTAAAAATAAAGGATATGAAAATTTGGCAGCAAGCATTGACCCAAAAAATGAAACCATTAATCAGTCCTATTCTAAAGATTTTGACTCCTCGGAAGCTCCTACATTCCTAGGATGTTTTAAGCTTCCTGTGCCTCCTGCGGTCAGGAGGCCTCAAACAATCACATGCGCAGCTGTACGAGTCCTGCAGGCAGGCTAGAAAGCCATCGGAGGGTTTTTGGATTGAAACACTCTTTCAAATGCAGAAGACTAAAGCCCTGAATTGACTTTTTCCAGAAAATGTCAGAAGAGTGGAAAAGCAGAGCACAAAAGCCGGCAGATTTTTGTTGGGTACGTGCTTAGGAATTTGCAGAGGGGTCCCTGAAGTCTGAGCACGCCTTGCGTATGTCAGCTTCCTTCCTCATGATCTTGTCACGGGCGGATTCCTCACACTGGCCTCCCAGCAGGTGCCGGAACCTGAGGATTCCTCTCCAGTGCTGACATGGAACTTGTGGGGTACTTCTGGAGTCTCCCCAGGGGAGTCAGTCCTC
>NW_017197548.1:0-8028 GCF_001704415.2 Capra hircus
GGGGCATGCATGTGCGCTTTCCTTCCCCGAGCTTGTAGCAGCAGTTGTCACACTTCCCTTCGCGTGGATCAAGGGATCAGGCTTTCCCTCGAGGCTTTCCGATGAGGCTTTCCCACGAGGCTTTCCACAGGGCTGTCCCACGTGCCACCGTGGTGTGAGTCGATCCTCGGCTTGAAGTCGAGGCAGTGCAGGAAAAGAGGTTTCCCTGGAATGGACTGAGACATCTGGGGACTCTGGAATGTGGCACGACCCTGGAGTTCCTCTCGCCTTTCCTGTGGAGAGCGCCTCCTCTTGAGATGCGACGGAACGCCGGGAATTCTTTCCCCACGCAGGGAAAGGATCCCTCCTCTCGAGCTAGGAGGCGGAAAAGGGCTCCTCTGGATGTGGGTGGGACTCTCGTGCTTCCTCTGGAGTGGAGACGGTATGTCGGGGAACTTCTTGAGTTGCAGGAAGGGTGTGAAGGACCTTTGGAAGTTCCAGATGTTAGGTGTGATTTAGACTCTAGACGCCTGAGCGGAAATGGGCCTCATCTCGCCTGGAGGGGAGAACCTCCTGGATTTTCTCGAGTTGCGGCAGGTGCTCTCGACTTACATCGGGGACCTGAGGGACCAGCTCTGGTGGACTCAGGAAAGGCCTGTCCCCATGAGAGTTGTTCGGGGGCCTATCAGGATTACTCTCCCCTCGATGCAGGGGCATAAGATCTTGTGTGGAGTCGGTGCCGGAACCTGAGGATTAATCTCCAGTGCCGACATGGATCTTGGGGTATTTCTGGAGTCTCCCCAGGGGAGTCAGTCCTCGTCTCCAGTGGGGGCATGCACGTGCGCTTTCCTCCGAGGTGTAGCAGCAGTGTCACGCTTCCATTAGGCGTGGATCAAGGGATCTGTGACTTTCCGCTTGAGGCTTTCCCACGAGCATTTCCCACGAGGCTGTCACACAGGACTGTCCCACGTGCCAACGTGGTGTGAGTCGATCCTCGGCTTGAAAGTCAAGGCAGTGCAGGGAAAACAGGTTTCCCTGGAATGGACTAAGACATCTGGGGGACTCTGGGAATGGTGGCACGACCCTGGAGTTCCTCTCGCCTTTCCTATGGAGAGCGCCTCCTCTTGAGATGCGACGGGAACGCCGGGAATTCTTTCCCAACCACACAGGGAAAGGATCCCTCCTCTCGAGCTAGGAGGCGGAAAAGTGGCTCCTCTAGATGTGGGTGGGACTCTCCTGCTTCCTCTCGAGTGGAGACGAGTATATCAGGGAACCTCTTGAGTTGCAGCAAGGGTGTGAAGGACCCTTTGGAAGTTCCAGAGGTTAGGTGTGATTAGAATCGAGACGCATCAGGGGAAAAGGGCCTCATCTCGCCTGGAGGGGAGAACCTCCTGGAGTTTCTCGAGTTGCGGCAGGTGCTCTCGACTTACGACGGGGACCTCAAGGACCCGCTCTGGTGGACTCAGGAAAGGCCAGTCCCCATGCGAATTGCTCGTAGGCCTCTCGGGATTCCTCCCATCAATGCCGGGGCCTAAGATCTTGTGTGGAGTCGGTGTCGGAACCTGAGGATTCCTCTCAATTGCTGCCATGGATCTTGGGGTACTTCTGGAGTCTCCCCAGGGGAGTCAGTCCTCGTCTCGATTCGGGGCATGCACGTGCGCTTTCCTCCGGAGCTGTAGCAGCAGTGTTGTGCTTCCCTTCGCGTGGATCAAGGGATCTGTGGCTTTCCCTCCGAGGCTTTCCCACAGGGCTGTCCCACGTGTCACCGTGGTGTGAGTCGATCCTCGGCTTGAAAGTAGAGGCAGTGCAGGGAAAACAGGTTTCCCTGGAATGGACTGAGACATCTGGGGGACTGTGGGAATGGTGGCACGACCCTGGAGTTCCTCTCGCCTTTCCTGTGGAGAGCGCCTCCTCTTGAGATGCGACGGGAACACGCAGGATATTCTTTCCCGACCACGCAGGGAAATGATCCCTCCTCTCGAGCTATGGAGGCGGAAACGGGGCTCCTCTGGATGTGGGCGGACCTCTCGTCTTCCTCTCGAGTGGAGACGGGTATGTCGGGGAAGCTTCTTGGGTTGCAGTAAGGGTGTGAAGGACCCTCTGTAAGTTCCAGGGGTTAGGTGTCATTAGGCCTAGAGACGCCTGAGCGGAAATGGGCCTCATCTCGCCTGGAGGGGAGAACCTCCAGGATTTTCTCGAGTTGCGGCAGGTGCTCTCGACTTACGACGGGGACCTGAGGGACCCGCTCTGGTGGCCTCAAAAGGCCAGTCCCCATGCGAGTTGCCTCAGGGGACCTCTCTGGATTCCATCTCCCGTCGATGCCGGGGCCTAAGATCTTGTGTGGCAGTCGGTGGCCGGAACCTGAGAATTCCTCTCCAGTGTCTGACATGGATCTTGGGTATTCTGGAGTCTCCCCAGGGGAGTCAGTCCTCGTCTCGATGTGGAGCGTCCCCGATGTCAGCAGGTCGCGCTGTCCTCATTCCCGATTTGTAGGCAGGCAGTGTCCACGGCTTCCCACAGGTTTCCCGGATCTCAGGTCTGGATTCCGACCATCCGCCCCAGAGTCTCAGTCCATCAGGGGAAACTGTTCCGACTGCGGTTACTTTCAAGCCGAGGATCGACTTCACACCACCGCCGTGCGCCACGTGGCGACAACGCGTGGTGTGAAGTCGTGGAAGCCTCGTGCGGAAAGCCTCGAGTGGGAAAACCGCAGATCCCTTGATCCACCTGAAGGGAAGCGTGACTACTGCTGCCTACAAAGTCGGGAGGACAGCGCACGTGCATGCCTGCCACTCGAGACGAGGACTGACTCCCCTGGGGAGACTCCAGAAGTACCCCAAGATCCATGTCAGACACTGGAGAGGAATCTCTCAGGTTGCCGCACCGACTGCCACACAAAGATCTTAGGCCCCGGCATCGACGGGAGTGGAATCCAGAGAGGCCCCCGAGCAACTCGCATGGGGACTGGCCTTTCCTGAGGCCACCAGAGCGGGTCCCTGCAGGTCCCCGTCGTAAGTCGAGAGCACCTGCCGCAACTCGAGAAAATCCAGGAGGTTCTCCCCTCCAGGCGAGATGAGGCCCATTTCCGCTCAGGCGTCTCTAGGCTAATGACACCTAACCTCTGGAACTTCCAAAGGGTCCTTCACACCCTTACTGCAACTCAAGAAGTTCCCCGACATACCCGTCTCCACTCGAGAGGAAGCAACGAGAGGTCCGCCCACATCCAGAGGAGCCCCGTTTCCGCCTCCTAGCTCGAGAGGAGGGATCCTTTCCCTGCGTGGTCGGGAAAGAATCCCGGCGTTTCCCGTCGCATCTCAAGAGGAGGCGCTCTCCACAGGAAAGGCGAGAGGAACTTCCAGGGTCGTGCCACCATTCCCAGAGTCCCCCAGATGTCTCAGTCCATTCCAGGGAAACCTGTTTTCCCTGCACTGCCTCGACTTTCAAGCCGAGGATCGACTCACACCACGCGTGGACAGCCTGTCGGAACAGCCCTCGTGGGAAAGCCTCGAGGGGAAAGCCACAGATCCCTTGATCCACGCGAAGGGAAGCACGACACTGCTGCTACAGCTCCGGAGGAAAGCGCACGTGCATGCCCCGAATCGAGACGAGGACTGACTCCCCTGGGGAGACTCCAGAAGTACCCCAAGATCCATGGCAGCAATTGAGAGGAATCCTCAGGTTCCGACACCGACTCCACACAAGATCTTAGGCCCCGGCATTGATGGGAGGAATCCCGAGAGGCCTACGAGCAATTCGCATGGGGACTGGCCTTTCCTGAGTCCACCAGAGCGGGTCCTTGAGGTCCCCGTCGTAAGTCGAGAGCACCTGCCGCAACTCGAGAAACTCCAGGAGGTTCTCCCCTCCAGGCGAGATGAGGCCCTTTTCCCCTGATGCGTCTCGAGTCTAATCACACCTAACCTCTGGAACTTCCAAAGGGTCCTTCACACCCTTGCTGCAACTCAAGAAGTTCCCTGACATACTCGTCTCCACTCGAGAGGAAGCAGGAGAGTCCCACCCACATCTAGAGGAGCCACTTTTCCGCCTCCTAGCTCGAGAGGAGGGATCCTTTCCCTGTGTGGTTGGGAAAGAATTCCCGGCGTTCCCGTCGCATCTCAAGAGGAGGCCGCTCTCCATAGGAAAGGCGAGAGGAACTCCAGGGTCGTGCCACCATTCCCAGAGTCCCCCAGATGTCTTAGTCCATTCCAGGGAAACCTGTTTTCCCTGCACTGCCTTGACTTTCAAGCCGAGGATCGACTCACACCACGTTGGCACGTGGGACAGTCCTGTGTGACAGCCTCGTGGGAAATGCTCGTGGGAAAGCCTCAAGCGAAAGTCACAGATCCCTTGATCCACGCCTATGGAAGCGTGACACTGCTGCTACACCTCGGGAGGAAAGCGCACGTGCATGCCCCCACTGGAGACGAGGACTGACTCCCCTGGGGAGACTCCAGAAATACCCCAAGATCCATGTCGGCACTGGAGATTAATCCTCAGGTTCCGGCACCGTCTCCACACAAGATCTTAGGCCCCGGCATCGAAGGAGAGGAATCCCGAGAGGCCCCCGAACAACTCGCATGGGGACTGGCCTTTCCTGAGTCCACCAGAGCGGGTCCCTGAGGTCCCCGATCATAAGGCGAGAGCACCTGCCGCAACTCGAGGAAATTCCAGGAGGTTCTCCCCTCCAGGCGAGATGAGGCCCATTTCCGCTGAGGCGTCTCGTGTCTAATCACACCTAACATCTGGAACTTCCAAAGGGTCCTTCACACCCTTGCTGCAACTCAAGAAGTTCCCCGACATACCGTCTCCACTCCAGAGGAAGCACGAGAGTCCCACCCACATCCAGAGGAGCCCGTTTCCGCCTCCATAGCTCGAGAGGAGGGATCCTTTCCCTGCTGTGGTGGGAAAGAATTCCCGGCGTTCCCGTCGCATCTCAAGAGGAGGCGCTCTCCACTAGGAAAGGCGAGAGGAACTCCAGGGTCGTGCCACCATTCCCAGAGTCCCCCAGATGTCTTCAGTCCATTCCAGGGAAACCTCTTTTGCCTGCACTGCCTCGACGTTCAAGCCGAGGATCGACTCACACCACGGTGGCACGTGGGACAGCCCTGTGGGAAAGCCTCGTGGGAAAGCCTCATCGGAAAGCCTCGAGGGAAAGCCCCTGATCCCTTGATCCACGCGAAGGGAAGTGTGACACTGCTGCTACAGCTCGGGAGGAAAGCGCACATGCATGCCCCCACTAGAGACGAGCACTGACTCCCCTGGGGAGACTCCAGAAAGTACCCCAAGATCCATGTCAGCACTGGAGAGGAATGCTCAGGTTCCGGCACCGACTCCACACAAGATCTTATGCCCCTGCATCGAGGGGAGAGGAATCCTGATAGGCCCCGAACAACTCTCATGGGGATTGGCCTTTCCTGAGTCCACCAGAGCGGGTCCCTCAGGTCCCCGACGTAAGTCGAGAGCACCTGCCGCAACTCGAGAAAATCCAGGAGGTTCTCCCCTCCAGGCGAGATGAGGCCCATTTCCGCTCAGGCGTCTAGAGTCTAATCACACCTAACATCTGGAACTTCCAAAGGGTCCTTCACACCCTTCCTGCAACTCAAGAAGTTCCCTGACATACCCGTCTCCACTCGAGAGGAAGCACGAGAGTTCTGCCCACATCCAGAGGAGCCCCGTTTCCTACTCTTGCTCGAGAGAAATGATCCTGTCCCTGCGTGGTCGGGAAAGAATTCCCGGCGTTCCCTTCGCATCTCAAGAGAGGCGCTCTCCACAGGAAAGGCAAGAGGACCTCCAGGGTCGTGCCACCATTCCCAGAGTCTCCCAGATGTCTCAGTCCATTCCAGGGAAACCTGTTTTCCCTGCACTGCCTCGACTTTCAAGCGAGGATCGACTCACACGACGGTGGCACGTGGGATAGCCCTGTGCGGAAAGCCTCGTGGGAACGCCTCGTGGGAAAGCCTCGAGGGAAAGCCACAGATCCCTTGATATATGCGAAGGGAAGAGTGACACTGCTGCTACAGCTCGAGAGGAAAGCGCACGTGCAGGCCCCCACTAGAGACGAGGACTGACTCCCCTTGGGAGACTCCAGACGTACCCCAAGATCCATATCAGCACTGGAGAGGAAACCTCAGGTTCCGGCACCGACTCCACACAAGGTCTTAGTCCCCGGCATCGACGGAGAGGAATCCCGAGTGGCCCCCGTGCAACTCGCATGGGGACTTGCCTTTACTGAGGCCACGAGAGCGGGTCCCTGAGGTCCCCGTCGTAAGTCGAGAGCACCTGCCGCAACTCGAGAAAATCCAGGAGGTTCTCCCCTGCAGGCGAGATGAGGCCCATTTCCGCTAAGGCGTCTCGAGGCTAATCACACCTAACCTCTGGAACTTCCAAAGGGTCCTTTGCTGCAACTCAAGAAGTTCACCGACATACCCGACTCCACTCGAGAGGAAGCACCATAGTTCCGCCATATCCAGAGGTGCCCCGTTTCCGCCTCATAGCTCGAGAGGAGGGATCCTGTCCCTGCGTGGTAGGGAAAAAATTCCGGTATTCCCGTCGCATCCCAAGAAGAGGCGCTCCTCCGCAGGAAAGGCGAGAGGAACTCCAGGGTCGTGCCACCATTCCCAGAGTCCCCAGATGTCTCAGTCCATTCCAGGGAAACGTGTTTTCCCTGCACAGCCTCGACTTTCAAGCTGAGGATCGACTCACACCACGGTGGCAAGAGGACAGCCTGTGGGAAAGCCTCGTGGAAAAGCCTCGTCGGAAAGCCTCGAGGGAAAGCCACAGATCCCTTGATCCACGCGAAGGGAAGTGCGACACTGCTGCTACAGCTCGGGAGGAAAGCGCACGTGCATGCCCCCACTCGAGACGAGGACTGACTCCCCTGGAGAGACTCCAGAAGTACCCCCAAGATCCATGTCAGCACTGGAGAGGAATCCTCAGGTTCCGGCACCGACTCTACACAAGATCTTAGGCCCGGGCATCGATGGGAGAGGAATCCTGAGTGTCCCCGAACAACTCGCATGGGGACTGGCCTTTCATGAGGCCACCAGAGCGGGTCCCTGAGGTCCGTCGTAAGTCGACAGCACCTACCTGCATCTCGAGAAAATCCAGGAGGTTCTCCCCTCCAGGCGAGATGAGAACCCATTTGTGCTGAGGCGTCTCGAGGCTAATCAGACCTAACCTCTGGAACTTCCAAAGGGTCCTTCACAACCTTTCTGCAACTCAAGAAGTTGCCCGACATACCCGTCTCCACTCGAGAGGAGCACGAGAGTCCCGCCCACATCCAGAGGAGCCCCGTTTCCGCCTCCTAGCTCGAGAGGGATCATTTCCCTGCGTTCGGCAAAGAATTCCGGCGTTCTAGTCGCATCTCAAGAGGAGCGCTCCCCACAGGAAAGGCGAGAGGAAAACCAGGGTCGTGCCACATTCCCAGAGTCCCCAGATGTCTCAGTCCATTCCAGGGAAACCTGTTTTCCCTGCACTGCCTCGACTTTCAAGCCGAGGATCGACTCACACCACGGTGTCACGGGGACAGCCCTGAGGGAAAGCCTCGTGGGAAAGCTTCGTGGGAAAGCCTCGAGGGAAAGACACAGATCCCTTGATCCACGCGAAGGGAAGCGTGACACTGCTGCTACAGCTCGGGAGGAAAGCGCCCGAGCATGCCCTCAGTCGAGACGAGGTCTGACTCCCCTGGGGAGACTCCAGAAGTACCCCAAGATCCATGTCGGCACTGGAGAGGAATCCTCAGGTTCCGGCACTGACTCCACACAAGGTCTTAGGACCCAGCTTCAACGGGAGAGGAATCCCGAGAGGCCCGCGAGCAACTCGCATGGACTGGCCTTTCCTGAGGCCACCAGAGCGGGTCCCTGAGATCCCCGTCGTAAGTCGAGAGCACATGCCGCAACTCGAGAAAATCTAGGAGGTTCTCCCTCCAGCGAGATGAGGCCCATTTCCGCTGAGGCGTCTGAGGCTAACATCTAACATCTTCCAAAGGGGCTGCAACTCAAAGGGGTCCTTCACACCCTTGCTGCAACTCAAGAAGTTCCCCGACATACCCGT
>NW_017197549.1:0-19949 GCF_001704415.2 Capra hircus
TCCTCTTGAGATGCGATGTGAATGCCGGGATTTCATGCACGTGCCTTTCTTTCCGAGCTGTAGCTGCAGTGTCACGCTTCCCCTCGCGTGGATCAAGGGACCTGTGGCTTTCCCTCGAGGCTTTCCCACGAGGCTTTCCCACAGGCTGTCCCACGTGCCACCGTGTGTGAGTCGATCCTCGGCTTGAAAGTCGAGCAGTGCAGGGAAAACAGGATTTCCCTGGAATGGACTGAGACATCTGGGGGACTCTGGGAATGGTGCACGACCCTGGAGTTCCTCTCGCCTTTCCTGTGGAGATCGCCTCTTCTTGAGATGCGACGGAATGCGGGAATCTTTCCCCACACGCAGGAAAGGATCCCTCCTTCAGCTAGGAGGGAAACGGGGCTCCTCTGGATGTGGGCGGGACTCTCGTGCTTCCTCTCGAGTGGAGACGGGTATGTGGGGACTTCTTGAGTTGCAGCAAGGGTGTGAAGGACCCTTTGGAAGTTCCAGAGTTAGGTGTGATTAGCCTCGAGACGCCTCAACGGAAACGGGCCTCATCTCGCCTGGAGGGCGAGAACTCCTGGATTTTCTCGAGTTGTGGCAGGTGCTCTCAAGTTACGACGGGGACCTCAGGGACCCTCTCTGGCGGCCTCAGGAAAGGCCGTCCCCATGCGAGTTGCTCGGGCCTCTCGGGATTCCTCTCCCGTCGATGCCGGCGCCTAAGACCTTGTTGGAGTCGGTGCTGGAACCTGAGGATTCCTCTCCAGTGCTGACATGGATCTTGGGTACTTCTGGAGTCTCCCAGGGGAGTCAGTCCTCGTCTCGAGTGGGGCATGCACGTGCGCATTCCTCCCGAGCTGTAGCAGCAGTGTCACGCTTCCCTTCGCGTGGATCAAGGATCTGGGCTTTCCCTCAAGGCTTTCCCACTTTCCCACAGGGCTGTCCCACGTGCCACCGTGTGTGAGTCGATCCTCGGCTTGAAAGTCGAGGCAGTGCAGGGAAAACAGGTTTCCCTGGAATGGACTGAGACATCTGGGGGACTCTGGAATGGTGGCACGACCCTGGAGTTCCTCTCGCCTTTCCTGTGGAGAGCGCCTCCTCTTGAGATGCGACCGGGAACGCCGGGAATTCTTTCCCGACCACGCAGGGAAAGGATCCCTCCTCTCGAGCTAGGAGGCGGAAACGGGGCTCCTCTGGATGTGGGCGGGACTCTCGTGCTTCCTCTCGAGTGGAGACGGGTATGTTGGGGAACTTCTTGAGTTGCAGCAAGGGTGTGAAGGACCTTTGGAAGTTCCAGAGTTAGGTGTGATTAGCCTCGAGACGCCTCAGCGGAAATGGGCCTCATCTCGCCTGGAGGGAGAACCTCCTGAATTTTCTCGAGTTGCGGCAGGTGCTCTCGACTTACGAAGGGGACCTCAGGACCCGCGCTGGTGGCCTCATGAAAGGCCAGTCCCCATGGGAGTTGCTCGGGGCCTCTCGGGATTCCTCTCCCCTCGATGCCGGGGCCTAAGATCTTGTGTGGAGTCGGTGCGGAACCTGAGGATTCCTCTCCAGTGCTGACATGGATCTTGGGTACTTCTGGAGTCTCCCAGGGGAGTCAGTCCTCGTCTCGAGTGGGGGCATGCACGTGCGCTCCCGAGCTGTAGCAGGAGTGTCACGCTTCCCTTTCTTGTGGATCAAGGGTTCAGGGGCTTTACCTCGAGGCTTCCATGAGGCTTTTCCCACGAGGCTTTCCCACAGGGCTGTCCACGTGCCACCGTTGTATGAGTCGATCCTCGGCTTGAAAGTCGAGGCAGTGCAGGGAAAACTGGTTTCCCTGGATGGACTGAGCATCTGGGGACTCTGGGAATGGTGGCACGACCCTGGAGTTCCTCTCGCCTTTCCTGTGGAGAGCGCCTCCTCTTGAGATGCGAGGGAACGCCAGGAATACTTACCCGACCACGGGAAAGGATCCCTCCTCTGGAACTATGAGGCGGAAACGGGGCTCCTCTGGATGTGGGCGGGACTCTCGTGCTTCCTCTCGAGGGAAACGGGTATGTCGAGGAACTTCTTGAGTTGCAGCAAGGGTGTGAAAGACGCTTTGGAAGTTCCAGAGGTTAGGTGTGATTAGTCTCGAGACGCCTCAGCACAAATGGGCCTCATGTCGCCTGAAGGGGAGAACCTCCTGAATTTTCTCGAGTTGCGGCAGGTGCTGTGGAGCTTAAGACGGGGTCCTCAGGGACCCGCTCTGGTGGCCTCAGGAAAGGCCAGTCACCATGCGAGTTGCTCAGGGGCCTCTCGGGATTCCTCTCCCGTCGATGCCTGGCGGCCTTATAACCTTGTGTGGAGTCGGTGCCTGGAACCGTGAGAAAACCTCTCCAGTGCTTACATGACCTTGGGGTACTTCTGGAGTCTCCCCAGGTGAGTCAGTCCTCGTCTCTAGTGGGATGCATGCACGTGCAATTTCCTCCCAGAGCTGTAGCATGCAGTGTCACGCTTCCCTTCGCGTGGATCCAGGAATCTGTGCTTTCCGTGGAGGCTTTCCCTTCACGAGGCTTTCCCACGACGTTACCCACTGGGCTGTCCCACGTGCCACCGTGGTTGTGAGTCGTCCTTGGCTTGAAAGTCGAGGCAGTGCTGGGAAAACTGGTTTCCCTGTATGGACTGAGCATCTGGGGGACTCTGGGAATGGTGGCACGACCCTGGAGTTCCTGCTCGCCTTTCCTGTGGAGAGCGGCCTCCTCTTGAGATGCGACGGAACGCCGGGAATTCTTTCCCGACCACGCAGGGAAAGGATCCCTCCTCTCGAGCTAGGAGGCAGAAACCGGGTCTCCTCTGGATGTGGGCGGACTCTCGTGCTTCCTTTCGGAGTGGAGCCGGGTAAGTCGGGGAACTTCTTGAGTTGCAGGCAAGGGTGTGAAGGACCCTTTGGAAGTTCCAGAGGTTAGGTGTGATTAGCCTCGAGAGCCTCAGCGGAAATGCGTCCTCATCTCGCCTGCGAGGGAGAACCTCCTGGATTTTCTCGAGTTGCGGCAGGTGCTCTCGACTTACGACGGGACCTCAGGGACCCGCTCTGGTGGCCTCAGAAAGGCCAGTCCCATGCGAGTTGCTCGTGGGCCTCTCGGGATTCCTCTCCCTCGATGCCGGGGCCTAAGATCCTTGAGTGGAGTCGGTGCCGAAACCTGTGGATTCCTCTCCAGTGCTGACATGGATCTTGGGGTACTTCTGGAGTCTCCCCAGGAGAGTCAGTCCTCGTCTCGAGTGGGGGCATGCACGTGCTGCTTCCTCCGAGCTGTAGCAGGCAGTGTCACGCTTCCCTTCGCGTGGATCAAGGCATTCAGGGGCTTTCCCTCGAGGCTTTCCCACGAGGCTTTCCCAGGAGGCTTTCCCACAGGACTGTCCCACGTGCCACCGTGGTGTGAGTCCGATCCTCGGCTTGAAAGTCGAGGCAGTGCCAGGGAAAACAGGTTTCCCTGGAATGGACTGAGAAATCTGGGGGACTCTGGCGAATGGTGGCACGACCCTGGAGTTCCTCTCGCCTTTCCTGTGGAGAGCGCCTCCTCTTGACGTTGCGACGGGAATGCCGGGAATTCTTTCCCGGAACCACGCCGGGAAAGGATCCCTCCTCTCGAGCTAGGAGGCGGAAAACGGGGCTCCTCTGGATGTGGGCGGGACTCTCGTGCTTCCTCTCGAGTGGAGACGGGTATGTCGGGGAACTTCTTGAGTTGCAGCAAGGGGGTGAAGGACGCCTTTGGAAGTTCCAGAGGTTAGATGTGATTAGCCTCCAGACGCCTCAGCAGAAATGGGCCTCATGCTCGCCTGGAGGGGAGAACCTCCTGGATTTTCTCGAGTTGCGGCAGGTGCTGCTCGTCTTACGACAGGGACGTCAGAACCCGCTCTGGTGGCCTCAGGAAAGGCCAGTCACCATGCGAGTTGCTCGGGGGCCTCTCGGGATTCCTCTCCGTAGATGCTGGGCGCCTAAGACCTTGTGTGGAGACGGTGCCGGAACCTGAGTATACCTCTCCAGTGCTGACATGGATCTTGGGGTACTTCTGGAGTCTCCCAGGGGAGTCAGTCCTCGTCTCGAGTGAGGCATGCACGTGCCACTTTCCTTCCAGAGCTGTAGCTGCAGTGTCACGCTTCCCTCGCGTGGATCAAGGATCTGTGGCTTTCCGGGGCCTCCGAGGCTTTGCCCACGAGGCTTTCCCACGAGGAACTATCCAACGTGCCACCGTGGTGTGAGTCGATCCTCGGCTTGAAAGTCGAGGCAGTGGAGGGAAACAGATTTCCCTGGAATGGACTGAGACATCTGGGGGACTCTGGGAATGGTGGCACGACCCTGGAGTTCCTCTCGCCTTTCCTGTGGAGAGTCGCCTCCTCTTGAGATGCGACGGTAATCGCCAGGGAATTCTTTCCCGACCACGCAGGGAAAGGATCCCTCCATCTCGAGCTAGGAGGCGGAAACGGGGCTCCTCTGGATGTGGGCGGGACTCTCGTGCTTCCTCTCGAGTGGAGACGGGTATAGTCGGGGAACTTCTTGAGTTGCAGCAAGGGTGTGAAGGACCCTTTGGAAGTTCCAGAGGTTAGATGTGATTAGCCTCGAGACGCCTCAGCGGAAATGGGCCTCATCTCGCCTGGAGGGGAGAACCTCCTGGATTTTCTCGAGTTGCGGCAGGTGCTCTCGACTTACGACGGGGACCTCAGGACCCGCTCTGGTGGCCTCAGGAAAGGCCAGTCACCCATGCGAGTTGCTCGGGGGCCTCTCGGGATTCCTCTCCCGTCGATGCCGGGGCCTAAGACCTTGTGTGGAGTCGGTGCCTGGAACCTGAGGATTCCTCTCCAGTGCTGGACATGGATCTTGGGGTACTTCTGGAGTCTCCCCAGGGAGAGTCAGTCCTCGTCTCGAGTGGGGGCATGCACGTGCCTTTCCTTCCGAGCTGTAGCAGCAGTGTCACGCTTCCCCTTCGCGTGGATCAAGGCATCTGGTGGCTTTCCCTCGAGGCTTTCCACAGCCGAGGCTTTCCCACAGGACTGTCCCACGTGCCACCGTGGTGTGAGTCGATCCTCGGCTTGAAAGTCGAGGCAGTGCAGGGAAAACAGGTTTCCCTGGAATGGACTGAGACATCTGGGGGACTCTGGGAATGGTGGCACGACCCTGGAGTTCCTCTCGCCTTTCCTGTGGAGAGCGCCTCCTTCTTGAGATGCGACGGGAATGCCGGGAATTCTTTCCCGAACCACGCCAGGGAAAGGATCCCTCCTCTCGAGCTAGGAGGGCGGAAACGGGGCTCCTCTGGATGTGGGCGGGACTCTCGTGCTTCCTCTCGAGTGGAGACGGGTATGTCGGGGAACTTCTTGAGTTGCAGCAAGGGTGTGAAGGACCCTTTGGAAGTTCCAGAGGTTAGATGTGATTAGCCTCCAGACGCCTCAGCAGAAATGGGCCTCATCTCGCCTGGAGGGAGAACCTCCTGGATTTTCTCGAGTTGCGGCAGGTGCTCTCGTCTTACGACAGGGACGTCAGACCCGCTCTGGTGGCCTCAGGAAAGGCCAGTCCCCATGCGAGTTGCTCGGGGGCCTCTCGGGATTCCTCTCCGTAGATGCTGGGGCCTAAGACCTTGTGTGGAGACGGTGCCGGAACCTGAGTATTCCTCTCCAGTGCTGGAATGGATCTTGGGGTACTTCTGGAGTCTCCCCAGGGGAGTCAGTCCTCGTCTCGAGTGGAGGCATGCACGTGCCCTTTCTTTCCGAGCTGTAGCTGCAGTGTCACGCTTCCCCTCGCGTGGATCAAGGGACCTGTGGCTTTCCCTCGAGGCTTTCCCACGAGGCTTTCCCACAGGACTATCCAACGTGCCACCGTGGTGTGAGTCGATCCTCGGCTTGAAAGTCGAGGCAGTGGAGGGAAAACAGATTTCCCTGGAATGGACTGAGACATCTGGGGGACTCTGGGAATGGTGGCACGACCCTGGAGTTCCTCTCGCCTTTCCTGTGGAGATCGCCTCTTCTTGAGATGCGACGGTAATGCAGGGAATTCTTTCCCACCACGCAGGGAAAGGATCCCTCCACTCAAGCTAGGAGGCGGGAAACGGGGCTCCTCTGGATGTGGGCGGGACTCTCGTGCTTCCTCTCGAGTGGAGACGGGTATGTCGGGGAACTTCTTGAGTTGCAGCAAGGGTGTGAAGGACCCTTTGGAAGTTCCAGAGGTTAGATGTGATTAGCCTCCAGACGCCTCAGCAGAAATGGGCCTCATCTCGCCTGGAGGGGCGAACCTCCTGGATTTTCTCGAGTTGCGGCAGGTGCTCTCGTCTTACGACAGGGACGTCAGGAACCCGCTCTGGTGGCCTCAGGAAAGGCCAGTCCCCATGCGAGTTGCTCGGGGCCTCTCGGGATTCCTCTCCGTAGATGCTGGGGCCTAAGACCTTGTGTGGAGACCGGTGCCGGAACCTGAGTATTCCTCTCCAGTGCTGGACATGGATCTTGGGGTACTTCTGGAGTCTCCCCAGGGAGTCAGTCCTCGTCTCGAGTGAGGCATGCCACGTGCCCTTTCTTTCCCGAGCTGTAGCTGCAGTGTCACGCTTCCCCTCGCGTGGATCAAGGGACCTGTGGCTTTCCCTCGAGGCTTTCCCACGAGGCTTTCCCACAGGACTATCCAACGTGCCACCGTGGTGTGAGTCGATCCTCGGCTTGAAAGTCGAGGCAGTGGCAGGGAAAACAGATTTCCCTGGAATGGACTGAGACATCTGGGGGACTCTGGGAATGGTGGCACGACCCTGGAGTTCCTCTCGCCTTTCCTGTGGAGATCGCCTCTTCTTGAGATGCGACGGTAATGCAGGGAATTCTTTCCCCACCACGCAGGGAAAGGATCCCTCCACTCAAGCTAGGAGGCGGGAAACGGGGCTCCTCTGGATGTGGGCGGGACTCTCGTGCTTCCTCTCGAGTGAGCACGGGTATGTCGGGGAACTTCTTGAGTTGCAGCAAGGGTGTGAAGGACCCTTTGCGAAGTTCCAGAGGTTAGATGTGATTAGCCTCGAGACGCCTTCAACGGAAACGGGCCTCATCTCGCCTGGAGGGGAGAACTTCCTGGATTTTCTCGAGTTGTGGCAGGTGCTCTCAAGCTTACGACGGGACCTCAGGGACCCTCTCTGGCGGCCTCAGGAAAGGCCGACCCCATGCGAGTTGCTCAAGTGCCTCTCGGGATTTCCTCTCCCGTAGATGCCAGCGCCTAAGACCTTGCTTGGAGTCGGTGCTGGAACGTGAGGATTCCTCTCCAGTGCTGACATTGGATCTTGGGGCTACTTCTGGAGTCTCCCCAGGGGAGTCAGTCCTCGTCTCGAGTGGGGGCATGCACGTGCGCATTCCTCCCAAGCTGTAGCAGCAGTGTCACGCTTCCCTTCGCGTGGATCAAGGGATCTGCCGCTTTCCCTCAAGGCTTTCCCACGAGGCTTTCCCACAGGGCTGTCCCACGTGCCACCGTGGTGTGAGTCGATCCTCGGCTTGAAAGTCGAGGCAGTACAGGGAAAACAGGTTTCCCTGGAATGGACTGAGACATCTGGGGGACTCTGGGAATGGTAGCATGACCCTGGAGTTACTCTCGCCTTTCCTGTGGAGAGCTGCCTCCTCTTGAAATGCGACGGGAACGCCGGGAATTCTTTCCCGACCACGAAGGCGAAAGGATCCCACCTCTCGAGCTAGGAGGCGGAAACCGGGCTCCTCTGTATGTGGGACGGGACTCTCGTGCTTCCTCTCGAGTGGAGACGGGTATGTTGGGGAACTTCTTGAGTTGCAGGAAGGGTGTGAAGGACCCTTTGGAAGTTCCAGAGCTTAGGTGTGATTAGCCTCGAGACGCCTCATCGGAAATGGGCCTCATCTCGCCTGGAGGCGAGAACCTCCTGAATTTTCTCAAGTTGCGGCAGGTGCTCTCGACTTACGAAGGGGACCTGAGGGACCCGCGCTGGTGGCCTCATGAAAGGCCAGTCCCCATGGGAGTTGCTCGGGGGCCTCTCGGGATTCCTCTCCCCTCGATGCCGGGGCCTAAGATCTTGTGTGGAGTCGGTGCTGGAACCTGAGGATTCCTCTCCAGTGCTGACATGGATCTTGGGGTACTTCTGGAGTCTCCCAGGGGAGTCAGTCCTCGTCTCGAGTGGGGCATGCTCGTGCGCTCCCGAGCTGTAGCAGGAGTGTCACGCTTCCCTTCTTGTGGATCAAGGGTTCAGGGGTTTACCTCGAGGCTTTCCCATGAGGCTTTCCCACGAGGCTTTCCCACAGGGCTGTCTCACGTGCCACCGTTGTATGAGTCGATCCTCGGCTTGAAAGTCGAGGCAGTGCAGGGAAAACTGGTTTCCCTGGCTTGGACTGAGCATCTGGGGGACTCTGGGAATGGTGGCACGACCCTGGAGTTTCTCTCGCCTTTCCTGTGGAGAGCGCCTCCTCTTGAGATGCGACGGGAACGCCAGGAATACTTACCCGACCACGTATGGAAAGGATCCCTCCTCTGGAACTATGAGGCGGAAAACGGGGCTCCTCCTGGATGTGGGCGGGACTCTCGTGCTTCCTCTCGAGGGGAAACGGGTATGTCGAGGAACTTCTTGAGTTGCAGCAAGGGTGTGAAAGACGCTTTGGAAGTTCCAGAGGTTAGGTGTGATTAGTCTCGAGACGCCTCAGCACAAATGGGCCTCATGTCGCCTGGAAGGGGAGAACCTCCTGGAATTTTCTCGAGTTGCGGCAGGTGCTGTGGACTTAAGACGGGGTCCTCAGGGACCCGCTCTGGTGGCCTCAGGAAAGGCCAGTCACCATGCGAGTTGCTCGGGGGCCTCTCGGGATTCCTCTCCGTCGATGCCTGGCGCCTTATACCTTGTGTGGAGTCGGTGCCGGAACCTGAGAAAACCTCTCCAGTGCTTACATGGACCTTGGGGTACTTCTGGAGTCTCCCAGGTGAGTCAGTCCTCGTTCTCTAGTGGATGCATGCACGTGCAATTTCCTCCAGAGCTGTAGCATCAGTGTCACGCTTCCTTCGCGTGGATCCAGGAATCTGTGGCTTTCCGTGGAGGCTTTCTCACGAGGCTTTGCCACGAGGCTTTCCCACGACGTTTACCCACTGGGATGTCCCACGTGCCACCGTGTTGTGAGTCGTCCTTGGCTTGAAAGTCGAGGCAGTGCTGGGAAACTGGTTTCCCTGTTATGGACTGAGCATCTGGGGGACTCTGGGAATGGTGGCACGGACCCTGGAGTTCCTCTCGCCTTTCCTGTGGAGAGTGCCTCCTCTTGAGATGCGACGGAACGCCGGGAATTCTTTCCCGACCACGCAGGGAAAGGATCCCTCCTCTCGAGCTAGGAGGCAGAAACGGGTCTCCTCTGGATGTGGGCGGGACTCTCGTGCTTCCTTTCGAGTGGAGCCGGGTAAGTCGGGGAACTTCTTGAGTTGCAGCAAGGGTGTGAAGGACCCTTTGGAAGTTCCAGAGGTTAGGTGTGATTAGCCTCGAGAAGCCTCAGCAGAAATGGTCCTCATCTCGCCTGGAGGGGAGAACCTCCTGGATTTTCTCGAGTTGCGGCAGGTGCTCTCCGACTTACGACGGGGACCTCAGGGACCCGCTCTGGTGGCCTCAGGAAAGGCCAGTCCCATGCGAGTTGCTCGGGGCCTCTCGGGATTCCTCTCCCGTCGATGCCGGGGCCTAAGACCTTGAGTGGAGTCGGTGCCGAAACCTGATGGATTCCTCTCCAGTGCTGACATGGATCTTGGGGTACTTCTGGAGTCTCCCCAGGAGAGTCAGTCCTCGTCTCGAGTGGGGGCATGCACGTGCTCTTTCCTTCCCGAGCTGTAGCAGCAGTGTCACGCTTCCCTTCGCGTGGATCAAGGCATCAGGGCTTTCCCTCGAGGCTTTCCCACGAGGCTTTCCACGAGGCTTTCCCACAGGACTGTCCCACGTGCCACCGTGGTGTGAGTCGATCCTCGGCTTGAAAGTCGAGGCAGTGCAGGGAAAACAGGTTTCCCTGGAATGGACTGAGACATCTGGGGGACTCTGGGAATGGTGGCACGACCCTGGAGTTCCTCTCGCCTTTCCTGTGGAGAGCGCCTCCTCTTGAGATGCGACGGGAATGCGGGAATTCTTTCCCGAACCACGCCAGGGAAAGGATCCCTCCTCTCGAGCTAGGAGGCGGAAACGGGCTCCTCTGGATGTGGGCGGGACTCTCGTGCTTCCTCTCGAGTGGAGACGGGTATGTCGGGGAACTTCTTGAGTTGCAGCAAGGGTGTGAAGGACCCTTTGGAAGTTCCAGAGGTTAGATGTGATTAGCCTCCAGACGCCTCAGCAGGAAATGGGCCTCATCTCGCCTGGAGGGGAGAACCTCCTGGATTTTCTCGAGTTGCGGCAGGTGCTCTCGTCTTACGACAGGGGACGTCAGGACCCGCTCTGGTGGCCTCAGGAAAGGCCAGTCCCCATGCGAGTTGCTCGGGGGCCTCTCGGGATTCCTCTCCGTACGATGCCTGGGGCCTAAGACCTTGTGTGGAGTACGGTGCCGAACCTGAGGATTCCTCTCCAGTGCTGACATGGATCTTGGGGTACTTCTGGAGTCTCCCCAGGGGAGTCAGTCCTCGTCTCGAGTGGGGCATGCACGTGCCTTTCCTCCCGAGCTGTAGCAGCAGTGTCACGCTTCCCTTCGCGTGGATCAAGGATCCTGTGGCTTTCCCTCGAGGCTTTCCCACGAGGCTTTCCCACAGGACTGATCCCACGTGCCACCGTGGTGTGAGTCGATCCTCGGCTTGAAAGTCGAGGCAGTGGCAGGGAAAACAGGATTTCCCTGGAATGGACTGAGACATCTGGGGGACTCTGGGAATGGTGGCACGACCCTGGAGTTCCTCTCGCCTTTCCTGTGGAGAGTCGCCTCTTCTTGAGATGCGACGGGAATGCAGGGAATTCTTTCCCGACCACGCAGGGAAAGGATCCCTCCTCTCGAGCTAGGAGGCGGAAACGGGCTCCTCTGGATGTGGGCGGGACTCTCGTGCTTCCTCTCGAGTGGAGACGGGTATGTCGGGGAACTTCTTGAGTTGCAGCAAGGGTGTGAAGGACCCTTTGGAAGTTCCAGAGGTTAGATGTGATTAGCCTCCGAGACGCCTCAGCAGAAATGGGCCTCATCTCGCCTGGAGGGGAGAACCTCCTGGATTTTCTCGAGTTGCGGCAGGTGCTCTCGTACTTACGACAGGGACCTCAGGAACCCGCTCTGGTGGCCTCAGGAAAGGCCAGTCCCCATGCGAGTTGCTCGGGGCCTCTCGGGATTCCTCTCCCGTAGATGCCTGGGGCCTAAGACCTTGTGTGGAGTCGGTGCCAGGAACCTGAGGATTCCTCTCCAGTGCTGACATGGATCTTGGGGTACTTCTGGAGTCTCCCCAGGGGAGTCAGTCCTCGTCTCGAGTGGAGGCATGCACGTGCGCCTTTCTCTCCGAGCTGTAGCATGCAGTGTCACGCTTCCCTTCGCGTGGATCAAGGGATCTGTGGCTTTCCCTCGAGGCTTTCCCACGAGGCTTTCCCACAGGGACTATCCAACGTGCCACCGTGGTGTGAGTCGATCCTCGGCTTGAAAGTCGAGGCAGTGGCAGGGAAAACAGGATTTCCCTGGAATGGACTGAGACATCTGGGGGACTCTGGGAATGGTGGCACGACCCTGGAGTTCCTCTCGCCTTTCCTGTGGAGAGCGCCTCCTTCTTGAGATGCGACGGTAACGCAGGGAATTCTTTCCCACCACGCAGGGAAAGGATCCCTCCTCTCGAGCTATGAGGCGGAAACGGGGCTCCTCTGGATGTGGGCGGGACTCTCGTGCTTCCTCTCGAGTGAGCACGGGTATGTCGGGGAACTTCTTGAGTTGCAGCAAGGGTGTGAAGGACCCTTTCGGAAGTTCCAGAGGTTAGATGTGATTAGCCTCGAGACGCCTCAGACGGAAATGGGCCTCATCTCGCCTGGAGGGGAGAACTTCCTGGATTTTCTCGAGTTGTGGCAGGTGCTCTCGACTTACGACGGGGACCTCAGGGACCCTGCTCTGGCGGCCTCAGGAAAGGCCGACCCCATGCGAGTTGCTCGAGGTGCCTCTCGGGATTCCTCTCCCGTAGATGCCAGCGCCTAAGACCTTGCTTGGAGTCGGTGCTGGAACCGTGAGGATTCCTCTCCAGTGCTGACATGGATCTTGGGCTACTTCTGGAGTCTCCCCAGGGGAGTCAGTCCTCGTCTCGAGTGGGGGCATGCACGTGCGCATTCCTCCCAGAGCTGTAGCAGCAGTGTCACGCTTCCCTTCGCGTGGATCAAGGGATCTGCCGCTTTCCCTCGAAGGCTTTCCCACGAGGCTTTCCCACAGGGCTGTCCCACGTGCCACCGTGGTGTGAGTCGATCCTCGGCTTGAAAGTCGAGGCAGTGCAGGGAAAACAGGTTTCCCTGGAATGGACTGAGACATCTGGGGGACTCTGGGAATGGTAGCATGACCCTGGAGTTACTCTCGCCTTTCCTGTGGAGAGCGCCTCCTCTTGAGAATGCGACGGGAACGCCGGGAATTCTTTCCCGACCACGCAGCGAAAGGATCCCACCTCTCGAGCTAGGAGGCGGAAACGGGGCTCCTCTGGATGTGGGCGGGACTCTCGTGCTTCCTCTCGAGTGGAGACGGGTATGTTGGGGAACTTCTTGAGTTGCAGCAAGGGTGTGAAGGACCCTTTGGAAGTTCCAGAGCTTAGGTGTGATTAGCCTCGAGACGCCTCAGCGGAAATGGGCCTCATCTCGCCTGGAGGGGAGAACCTCCTGAATTTTCTCAAGTTGCGGCAGGTGCTCTCGACTTACGAAGGGGACCTGAGGGACCCGCGCTGGTGGCCTCATGAAAGGCCAGTCCCCATGGGAGTTGCTCGGGGGCCTCTCGGGATTCCTCTCCCTCGATGCCGGGGCCTAAGATCTTGTGTGGAGTCGGTGCTGGAACCTGAGGATTCCTCTCCAGTGCTGACATGGATCTTGGGTACTTCTGGAGTCTCCCCAGGGGAGTCAGTCCTCGTCTCGAGTGGGGGCATGCACGTGCGCTTCCTCGAGCTGTAGCAGGAGTGTCACGCTTCCCTTCTGTGGATCAAGGGTTCAGGGCTTTACCTCGAGGCTTTCCCATGAGGCTTTCCCACGAGGCTTTCCCACAGGGCTGTCTCCACGTGCCACCGTTGTATGAGTCGATCCTCGGCTTGAAAGTCGAGGCAGTGCAGGGAAAACTGGTTTCCCTGGCTTGGACTGAGCATCTGGGGGACTCTGGGAATGGTGGCACGACCCTGGAGTTCTCTCGCCTTTCCTGTGGAGAGCGCCTCCTCTTGAGATGCGACGGGAACGCCAGGAATACTTACCCGACCACGCTAGGGAAAGGATCCCTCCTCTGGAACTATGGAGGCGGAAACGGGGCTCCTCTGGATGTGGGCGGGACTCTCGTGCTTCCTCTCGAGGGGAAACGGGTATGTCGGGAACTTCTTGAGTTGCAGCAAGGGTGTGAAAGACGCCTTTGGAAGTTCCAGAGGTTAGGTGTGATTAGTCTCGAGACGCCTCAGCACAAATGGGCCTCATGTCGCCTGAAGGGGAGAACCTCCTGAATTTTCTCGAGTTGCGGCAGGTGCTGTGGACTTAAGACGGGGTCCTCAGGGACCCGCTCTGGTGGCCTCAGGAAAGGCCAGTCACCATGCGAGTTGCTCGGGGCCTCTCGGGATTCCTCTCCCGTCGATGCGGCGGCCTTATACCTTGTGTGGAGTCGGTGCCGGAACCTGAGAAATCCTCTCCAGTGCTTACATGGATCTTGGGTACTTCTGGAGTCTCCCCAGGTGGAGTCAGTCCTCGTCTCTAGTGATGGCATGCACGTGCAATTTCCTCCAGAGCTGTAGCATCAGTGTCACGCTTCCCTTCGCGTGGATCCAGGAATCTGTGGCTTTCCGTGGAGGCTTTCTCACGAGGCTTTGCCACGAGGCTTTCCCACGACGTTAGACTGGTTCCCACGTGCCACCGTGTTGTGAGTCGATCCTCGGCTTGAAAGTCGAGGCAGTGCTGGGAAAACTGGTTTCCCTGTTATGGACTGAGACATCTTGGGGGACTCTGGGAATGGTGGCACGACCCTGGAGTTCCTCTCGCCTTTCCTGTGGAGAGCGCCTCCTCTTGAGATGCGACGGAACGCCGGGAATTCTTTCCCGACCACGCAGGGAAAGGATCCCTCCTCTCGAGCTAGGAGGCGAAACGGGTCTCCTCTGGATGTGGGCGGGACTCTCGTGCTTCCTCTCGAGTGGAGACGGGTATGTCGGGGAACTTCTTGAGTTGCAGCAAGGGTGTGAAGGACCCTTTGGAAGTTCCAGAGGTTAGGTGTGATTAGCCTCGAGACGCCTCAGCGGAAATGGTCCTCATCTCGCCTGGAGGGGAGAACCTCCTGGATTTTCTCGAGTTGCGGCAGGTGCTCTCGACTTACGACGGGGACCTCAGGGACCCGCTCTGGTGGCCTCAGGAAAGGCCAGTCCCCATGCGAGTTGCTCGTGGGCCTCTCGGGATTCCTCTCCCTCGATGCCGGGGCCTAAGACCTTGATGTGGAGTCGGTGCCGGAAACCTGAGGATTCCTCTCCAGTGCTGACATGGATCTTGGGGTACTTCTGGAGTCTCCCCAGGAGAGTCAGTCCTCGTCTCGAGTGGGGGCATGCACGTGCCTCTTTCCTTCCGAGCTGTAGCAGCAGTGTCACGCTTCCCTTCGCGTGGATCAAGGCATCATGTGGGCTTTCCCTCGAGGCTTTCCCACGAGGCTTTCCCACGAGGCTTTCCCACAGGACTGTCCCACGTGCCACCGTGGTGTGAGTCGATCCTCGGCTTGAAAGTCGAGGCAGTCGCAGGGAAAACAGGTTTCCCTGGAATGGACTGAGACATCTGGGGGACTCTGGCGAATGGTGGCACGACCCTGGAGTTCCTCTCGCCTTTCCTGTGGAGAGCGCCTCCTCTTGAGATGCGACGGGAATGCCGGGAATTCTTTCCCCGAACCACGCAGGGAAAGGATCCCTCCTCTCGAGCTAGGAGGCGGAAACGGGGCTCCTCTGGATGTGGGCGGGACTCTCGTGCTTCCTCTCGAGTGGAGACGGGTATGTCGGGGAACTTCTTGAGTTGCAGCAAGGGTGTGAAGGACCCTTTGGAAGTTCCAGAGGTTAGATGTGATTAGCCTCCAGACGCCTCAGCAGAAATGGGCCTCATCTCGCCTGGAGGGGACGAACCTCCTGGATTTTCTCGAGTTGCGGCAGGTGCTCTCGATCTTACGACAGGGACGTCAGAACCCGCTCTGGTGGCCTCAGGAAAGGCCAGTCCCCATGCGAGTTGCTCGGGGCCTCTCGGGATTCCTCTCCGTAGATGCTGGGGCCTAAGACCTTGTGTGGAGACGGTGCCGGAACCTGAGTATTCCTCTCCAGTGCTGAATGGATCTTGGGGTACTTCTGGAGTCTCCCCAGGGGAGTCAGTCCTCGTCTCGAGTGAGGCATGCACGTGCCTTTCCTTTCCGAGCTGTAGCTGCAGTGTCACGCTTCCCTCGCGTGGATCAAGGGACCTGTGGCTTTCCCTCGAGGCTTTCCCACGAGGCTTTCCCACAGGACTATCCAACGTGCCACCGTGGTGTGAGTCGATCCTCGGCTTGAAAGTCGAGGCAGTGAGGGAAAACAGATTTCCCTGGAATGGACTGAGACATCTGGGGGACTCTGGGAATGGTGGCACGACCCTGGAGTTCCTCTCGCCTTTCCTGTGGAGATGCGCCTCTTCTTGAGATGCGACGGTAATGCAGGGAATTCTTTCCCCACCACGCAGGGAAAGGATCCCTCCACTCAAGCTAGGAGGGGGAAACGGGGCTCCTCTGGATGTGGGCGGGACTCTCGTGCTTCCTCTCGAGTGGAGACGGGTATGTCGGGGAACTTCTTGAGTTGCAGCAAGGGTGTGAAGGACCCTTTGGAAGTTCCAGAGGTTAGATGTGATTAGCCTCCAGACGCCTCAGCAGAAATGGGCCTCATCTCGCCTGGAGGGGCGAACCTCCTGGATTTTCTCGAGTTGCGGCAGGTGCTCTCGTCTTACGACAGGGACGTCAGGAACCCGCTCTGGTGGCCTCAGGAAAGGCCAGTCCCCATGCGAGTTGCTCGGGGCCTCTCGGGATTCCTCTCCGTAGATGCTGGGGCCTAAGACCTTGTGTGGAGACGGTGCCGGAACCTGAGTATTCCTCTCCAGTGCTGAATGGATCTTGGGGTACTTCTGGAGTCTCCCCAGGGGAGTCAGTCCTCGTCTCGAGTGAGGCATGCACGTGCCCTTTCTTTCCGAGCTGTAGCTGCAGTGTCACGCTTCCCCTCGCGTGGATCAAGGACCTGTGGCTTTCCCTCGAGGCTTTCCCACGAGGCTTTCCCACAGGACTATCCAACGTGCCACCGTGGTGTGAGTCGATCCTCGGCTTGAAAGTCGAGGCAGTGGAGGGAAAACAGATTTCCCTGGAATGGACTGAGACATCTGGGGACTCTGGGAATGGTGGCACGACCCTGGAGTTCCTCTCGCCTTTCCTGTGGAGATCGCCTCTCTTGAGATGCGACGGTAATGCAGGGAATTCTTTCCCCACCACGCAGGGAAAGGATCCCTCCACTCAAGCTAGGAGGCGGAAACGGGGCTCCTCTGGATGTGGGCGGGACTCTCGTGCTTCCTCTCGAGTGCAGCACGGGTATGTCGGGGAACTTCTTGAGTTGGCAGCAAGGGTGTGAAGGACCCTTTGGAAGTTCCAGAGGTTAGATGTGATTAGCCTCGAGACGCTTCAACGGAAACGGGCCTCATCTCGCCTGGAGGGGAGAACTTCCTGGATTTTCTCGAGTTGTGGCAGGTGCTTCTCAAGTTACGACGGGGACCTCAGGGACCCTCTCTGGCGGCCTCAGGAAAGGCCGACCCCATGCGAGTTGCTCAAGTGCCTCTCGGGATTCCTCTCCCGTAGATGCCAGCGCCTAAGACCTTGCTTGGAGTCGGTGCTGGAACGTGAGGATTCCTCTCCAGTGCTGACATTGATCTTGGGCTACTTCTGGAGTCTCCCCAGGGGAGTCAGTCCTCGTCTCGAGTGGGGCATGCACGTGCGCATTCCTCCCAAGCTGTAGCAGCAGTGTCACGCTTCCCTTCGCGTGATCAAGGGATCTGCCGCTTTCCCCTCAAGGCTTTCCCACGAGGCTTCCCACAGGGCTGTCCCACGTGCCACCGTGGTGTGAGTCGATCCTCGGCTTGAAAGTCGAGGCAGTACAGGGAAAACAGGTTTCCCTGGAATGGACTGAAGACATCTGGGGACTCTGGGAATGGTAGCATGACCCTGGAGTTACTCTCGCCTTTCCTTGTGGAGAGCGCCTCCTCTTGAAATGCGACGGAACGCCGGGAATTCTTTCCCGACCACGAAGCGAAAGGATCCCACCTCTCGAGCTAAGGAGCGGGAAACCGGGGCTCCTCTGTATGTGGCGGGACTCTCGTGCTTCCTCTCGAGTGGAAGACGGGTATGTTGGGGAACTTCTTGAGTTGCAGGAAGGGTGTGAAGGACCCTTTGGAAGTTCCAGAGCTTAGGTGTGATTAGCCTCGAGACGCTCATCGGAAATGGGGCTCATCTCGCCTGGAGGCGAGAACCTCCTGAATTTTCTCAAGTTGCGGCAGGTGCTCTCGACTTACGAAGGGGACCTGAGGGACCCGCGCTGGTGGCCTCATGAAAGGCCAGTCCCCATGGGAAGTTGCTCGGGGGCCTCTCGGGATTCCTCTTCCCCTCGATGCGGGGCCTAAGATCTTGTGTGGAGTCGGTGCTGGAACCTGAGGATTCCTCTCCAGTGCTGACATGGATCTTGGGTACTTCTGGAGTCTCCCAGGGGAGTCAGTCCTCGTCTCGAGTGGGGGCATGCACGTGCGCTCCCGAGCTGTAGCAGGAGTGTCACGCTTCCCTTCTTGTGGATCAAGGGTCAGGGCTTTACCTCGAGGCTTTCCATGAGGCTTTCCCACGAGGCTTTCCCACAGGGCTGTCTCACGTGGCCACCGTTGTATGAGTCGATCCTCGGCTTGAAAGTCGAGGCAGTGCAGGGAAAACTGGTTTCCCTGGCTTGGACTGAGCATCTGGGGGACTCTGGGAATGGTGGCACGACCCTGGAGTTCCTCTCGCCTTTCCTGGTGGAGAGCGCCTCCTCTTGAGATGCGACGGGAACGCCAGGAATACTTACCCGACCACGTATGGAAAGGATCCCTCCTCTGGAACTATGAGGCGGAAACGGGGCTCCTCTGGATGTGGGCGGGACTCTCGTGCTTCCTCTCGAGGGGAAACGGGTATGTCGAGGAACTTCTTGAGTTGCAGCAAGGGTGTGAAAGACGCTTTGGAAGTTCCAGAGGTTAGGTGTGATTAGTCTCGAGACGCCTCAGCACAAATGGGCCTCATGTCGCCTGAAGGGGAGAACCTCCTGAATTTTCTCGAGTTGCGGCAGGTGCTTGTGGACTTAAGACGGGGTCCTCAGGGACCCCGCTCTGGTGGCCTCAGGAAAGGCCAGTCACCATGCGAGTTGCTCGGGGCCTCTCGGGATTCCTCTCCCGTCGATGCCTGGCGCCTTATACCTTGTGTGGAGTCGGTGCCGGAACCTGAGAAAACCTCTCCAGTGCTTACATGGACCTTGGGGTACTTCTGGAGTCTCCCAGGTGAGTCAGTCCTCGTCTCTAGTGGATGCATGCACGTGCCAATTTCCTCCAGAGCTGTAGCATCAGTGTCACGCTTCCCTTCGCGTGGATCCAGGAATCTGTGGCTTTCCGTGGAGGCTTTCTCACGAGGCTTTGCCACGAGGCTTTCCCACGACGTTTACCCACTGGGATGTCCACGTGCCACCGTGTTGTGAGTCGTCCTTGGCTTGAAAGTCGAGGCAGTGCTGGGAAACTGGTTTCCCTGTTATGGACTGAGCATTTGGGGGACTCTGGAATGGTGGCACGACCCTGGAGTTCCTCTCGCCTTTCCTGTGGAGAGCGCCTCCTCTTGAGATGCGACGGAACGCCGGGAATTCTTTCCCGACCACGCAGGGAAAGGATCCCTCCTCTCGAGCTAGGAGGCAGAAACGGGTCTCCTCTGGATGTGGCGGGACTCTCGTGCTTCCTTTCGAGTGGAGCCGGGTAAGTCGGGAACTTCTTGAGTTGCAGCAAGGGTGTGAAGGACCCTTTGGAAGTTCCAGAGGTTAGGTGTGATTAGCCTCGAGACGCCTCAGCGGAAATGGTCCTCATCTCGCCTGGAGGGGAGAACCTCCTGGATTTTCTCGAGTTGCGGCAGGTGCTCTCGACTTACGACGCGGACCTCAGGGACCCGCTCTGGTGGCCTCAGGAAAGGCCAGTCACCATGCGAGTTGCTCGGGGCCTCTCGGGATTCCTCTCCCCTCGATGCCGGGGCCTAAGACCTTGAGTGGAGTCGGTGCCGAAACCTGTGGATTCCTCTCCAGTGCTGACATGGATCTTGGGTACTTCTGGAGTCCCCAGGAGAGTCAGTCCTCGTCTCGTGGGGGCATGCACGTGCTCTTTCCTCCCGAGCTGTAGCAGCAGTGTCACGCTTCCCTTCGCGTGGATCAAGGCATCAGGGGCTTCCCTCGAGGCTTTCCCACGAGGCTTTCCCAGGAGGCTTTCCCACAGGACTGTCCCACGTGCCACCGTGGTGTGAGTCGATCCTCGGCTTGAAAGTCGAGGCAGTCCAGGGAAAACAGGTTTCCCTGGAATGGACTGAGAAATCTGGGGGGACTCTGCGAATGTGGCACGACCCTGGAGTTCCTCTCGCCTTTCCTGTGGAGAGCGCCTCCTCTTGACTTGCGACGGAATGCCGGGAATTCTTTCCCGAACACGCCGGGAAAGGATCCCTCCTCTCGAGCTAGGAGGCGGAAACGGGGCTCCTCTGGATGTGGGCGGGACTCTCGTGCTTCTCTCGAGTGGAGGGGTATGTCGGGGAACTTCTTGAGTTGCAGCAAGGGTGTGAAGGACCCTTTGGAA
>NW_017197550.1:0-8027 GCF_001704415.2 Capra hircus
TGTGAAGGACCTTTGGAATTTCCAGAGGTTAGGTGTGATTAGCCTCGAGACGCCTCAGCAAAAATGGCCTCATCTGCCTGGAGGGGAGAACTTCTGGATTTCTCGAGTTGCGGCAGGTGCTCTCTCGACTTGCGACGGGGACCTCAGGGACCCTCTGGTGGCTGAGGAAAGGCTAGTCCTATGCGAGTTGCTCGGGGGCCTCTCGGGATTCCTCTCCCGTCGATGCGGGCCCTAAGATCTTGTGTGGAGTCGGTGCCGGAAACTGAGCATTCCTCTCCAGTGCTGACATGGATCATGGGGTACTTCTGGAGTCTCCTCAGTGGAGTCTGTCCTTGTCTCCAGTGGGGGCATGCACGTGCGCTTTCCTCTCGAGCAGTAGCAGCAATGTCAAGCTTCCCTTCGCGTGGATCAAAGGATCTGTGGCTTTACCCTCGAGGCTTTCCCACGAGGCTTTCCCACGAGGCTTTCCCACAGGGCTGTCCCACGTGCCACCGTGGTGTGAGTCGATCCTCTGCTTGAAAGTGGAGGCAGTGCAGGGAAAACTGGTTTCCCTGGAATTGACTGAGACATCTGGGGGACTCTGGGAATGGTGGCACGACCCTGGAGTTCCTCTCGCATTTCCTGTGGAGAGGCCTCCTCTTGAGATGCGACGGGAACGCCGGGAATTCTTTCCGAGAACACAGGAAAGGATCCCTCCTCTCGAGCTAGGAGGCGGAAACGGGGCTCCTCTGATTGTGGGCGGACTCTCATGCTTCCTCTAGAGTGAGACGGGTATGTAGGGGAACTTCTTGAGTTGCAGCAAGGGTGTGAACGACCCTTTGGAAGTTCCAGAGGTTAGGTGTGATTAGCCTCGAGACGCCTCAGCGGAAATGGGCCTCATTTCGCCTGGAGGGGAGAACCTCCTGGATTTTTCTTGAGTTGCAGCAGGTGCTCTCGACTTACGACGGGACCTCAGGGACCCGCGCTCTGGTGGCCTCAGTAAAGGCCAGTCCCCATGTGAGTTGCTCGGGTTCCTCTCGGATTTCTCTCCCGTCTATGCCAGTGCCTAAGATCTTGTGTCGAGTCGGTGCCGGAACCTGAGCATTCCTCTCCAGTGCTGACATGGATCTTCGGGTACTTCTGGAGTCTCCCCAGTGGAGTCAGTCCTCGTCTCGAGCGGGGCATGCACGTGCGCTTTCTTCCCCGAGCTGTAGCAGCAGTGTCACGCTTCCCTTCGCGTGGATCAAGGGATCAGGGGCTTTCCCTCGAGGTTTTCCCAGGAGTCTTTCCCACGAGGCTTTCCCACAGGTCTGTCCCGTTCCACCGTGGTGTGAGTCGATCTTCGGCATGAAAGTCGAGGCAGTGCAGGGAAAACAGGTTTCCCTGAAATGGACTGAAACATCTGGGGGACTCTGGAATGATGTCACGACCCTGGAGTTCCTCTCGCCTTTTCTGTGGAGAGCGCCTCCTCTTGAGATGCGACGCAAAGGCCGAGAATTCTTTCCCGAACACGCAGGGAAAGGATCCCTCCTCTCGAGCAGGAGGCGTAAACGGGGCTTCTCTGGATGTGGGCGGGACTCTCGTGCTTCCTCTCGAGTGGAGACGGGTATGTCGGGGATCTTCTTGAGTGGCAGCAAGGGTGTGAAGGACCCTTTGGAAGTTCCAGAGGTTAGGTGTGATTAGCCTCGAGACGCCTCAGCGGAAATGGGCCTCATCTCGTCTGGAGGGGAGAACCTCCTGGATGTTCTCGAGTTGCGGCAGGTGCTCTCGACTTACGACGGGACCTCAGGGACCCGCTCTGGTGGCTTCAGGAAAGGCCAATCCTCATGCGAGTTGCTCAGGGGCCTCTCAGGATTCCTCTCCCGTCGATGCAGGGCCTAAGATCTTGTGTGGATTCGTGCCGGAACCTGAGGATTCCTCTCCAGTGCTGACATGGATCTTGGGGTACTTCTGGAGTCTCCCAGGGGAGTCAGTCCTCGTCTCGAGTGGGGGCATGCACGTGCGCTTTCCTCCCGAGCTGTAGCAGCAGTGTCACGCTTCATTTCGCGTGGATCAAGGGATCATGTGGCTTTCCCTCGAAGCCATTCCCACGAGGCTTTCCCACGAATCTTTCCCACAGGGCTCTCCCAAGTGCCACCGTGGTGTGAGTCGATCCTCGGATTGAAAGTCGAGGCAGTGCAGGGAAAACAGGTTTCCCTGGAATGCACTGAGATTCTGGGGGACTCTGGGAATGGTGGCACGACCCTGGAGTTCCTCTCGCCTTTCCTGTGGAGAGCGCCTCCTCTTGAGATGCTATGGGAACGCCTGGAATTCTTTTCCAGACCACGCAGGGAAAGGATCCCTCCTCTCCAGCTTAGGAGGCGGACACGGGGCTCCTCTGGATGTGGGCGGACTCTCGTGCTTCCCTCTTTAATGGAGACGGGTATGTCAGGGAACTTCTTGAGTTGCAGCAATGGTGTGAAGGACCCTTTGGAAGTTCCAGAGGTTAGGTGTGATTAGCCTCAAGACGCCTCAGCGGAAATGGGCCTCATCTCGCCTGGATGGGAGAACCTCCTGGATTTTCTCGACTTGCGGTAGGTGCTCTCAACTTACGACGGGGACCTCAGGGATCCGCTCTGGTGGCCTCAGGAAAGGCCAGTCCCAATGCGAGTTACTCGGGGGCTTCTTGGTATTCCTCTCTCCGTCAATGCCGGGGCCTAAGACCTTGTTTTGGAGTCTGTGCCAAACCTGAGGATTCCTCTCCATTGCTGACATGGATCTTGGGGTACTTCTGGAGTCTACCCAGGGGAGTCAGTCCTCCTCTAAGTAGGGTCATGCACGTGCGTTTTCCTCCCGAGCTGTAGCAGCAGTGTCACCCTTCCCTTCGCGTGGATCAAGGGATCAGTGGCTTTCCCTCGAGGCCTCCTCACGAGGCTTTCCCATAAGGCTTTCCCATGAGGCTTTCCCACAGGGCTGTCCCACGTGCCACCGTGGTGTGAATCGATCCTCGGCTTGAAAGACGAGGCAGTGCAGGGAAAACAGGTTTCCCTGGAATGGACTGAGACACCTGGGGGACTCTGGGAATGGTGGCACGACCCTGGAGTTTCCTCTCGCCTTTCCTGTGGAGAGCGCCTCCTCTTGAGAATGCGCCGGAACGCCGGGGAATACTTGACCGAACACGCAGAGAAAAGACCCTCCTCTCGAGCTAGGAGGCGGAACCGCTGCTCCTCTGGATGTGGGCGGACTCTCGTCCTTCCTCTCGAGTGGAGACGGGTATGTCGGGGAAATTTTTGAGGTTGCAGCAAGGGTGTGAAGGACCCTTTGAAAGTTCCAGAGATGAGGTGTGTTTTGCCTCGAGACGCCTCAGGGGAAATGGGGCCTCATCTCGCCTGGACGGGAGAACCTCCTGGATTTTCTCGAGTTGCGGCAGGTGCTCTCGACTTACGAAGGGGACCTCAGGGACACGCTCTGGTGGCCTCAGGAAAGGCCAGTCCCCATGCGTGTTGCTCTGTGGCCTCTCGGGATTCCTCTCCCGTCGATGCCGGGGCTTAAGATCTTGTGTGGAGTCGGGGCCGGAACCTGAGGATTCCTCTCCAGTGCTGACATGGATTTTGGGGTATTTCTGGAGTCTCCCCAGGGGAGTCAGTCCTCGTCTCGAGTGGGGCATTCACAGGCGATTTCCTCCCGAGCTGTAGCAGCAGTGTCACGCTTCCCTTCGCATGGATCAAGGGATCTGTGGCTTTTTATCGAGGCTTTCCCACGAGGTTTTCCCACGAGGCTTTACCACAGGTCTGTCCCACGTGTCACCGTGGTGTGGGAAGATCTCGGCTTGAAAGTCGAGGCAGTGCAGGGAAAACAGGTTTCCCTGGAATGGACTGAGACATCTGGGGGACTCTGGGAATGGTGGCACGACCCTGGAGTTCCTCTCGCCTTTCCTGTGGAGAGCGCCTCCTCTTGAGATGCGACGGGAATGCCGGGAATTCCTTCCCGACCACTCAGGGGAAGGATCCCTCCTCTCGAGCTATGAGGCGGAAACGGGGCTCCTCTTGATGTGGACGCCACTCTCGTGCTTCCCCTCCAGTGTAGACGGGTATGTCGTGGAATTTCTTGAGTTGCAGCAAGGGTGTGAAGGACCCTTTGGAAGTTCCAGAGATTAGGTGTGATTAGCCTCCAAACGACTCAGCGGAAATAGGCCTCATCTTGCCTGGAGGGTACAACCTCCTGGATTTTCTCGAGTGGCAGCAGGTGCTATCAACTTACGACGGGGACCTCAGGGACCCGCTCTGGTGGCCTCAGGAAAGGCCAGTCAACATGCTAGTTGCTCGGGGGCCTTTCGGGTTTCCTCTCCCATCGATGCCGGGGCCTAAGATCTTCTGTGGTGTCGGTGCGGGAATCTGAGGTTTCCTCTCCCAGTGCTGACATGGATCTTGGGGTACTTCTGGAGTCTCCCCAGGGGAGTCAATCCTCGTCTCGAATGGGGGCATGCAAGGTAGGCTCTACTCCTGAGCTCCAGCTGCAGTGTCCAGCTTCCCTTCGCGTGGAGTAAGGGATCTGTGGCTTTCCCTCGAGGCTTTCCCACGAGGGTTTCCGGAAGGGTTGTCCCACGTGCCACCGTTGTGTGAGTCGTTTCTAGGCTTGAAAGACAAGGCAGTGCATGGAAAACAGCTTTCCGTGGAATGGACTGAGACATCTGGGGGACTCTGAATGGTGGCACGACCCTGGAGTTCCTCTCGCCTTTCCTGTGGAGAGCGGCTCCTCTTGAGATGCTATGGGAATGCCGGGAATTCTTTCCAGACCACGCAGGGAAAGGATCCCAGCTCTCCAGCTATGAGGCGGAAACGGGGCTCCTCTGGATGTGGGCGGGACTCTCGTGCTTCCTCTCCAGTGGAGACGGGTATATCGGGGAACTTCTTGAGTTGCAGAAAGGGTGTGAAGGACCCTTTGGAAGTTACAGAGGTTAGGTGTGATTAGCCTCGAGAAGCCTCAGCGGAAATGGGCCTCATCTCGCGTGGAGGGGAGAACCTCCTGGATTTTCTCGAGTTGCGGCAGGTGCTCTCGACTTAAGACGGGGACCTCAGGGACCCGCTCTGGTGGCCTCAGGAAAGGCCAGTCCCCATGCGAGTTGCTTGGGGTCCTCTCGGGATTCCTCTCCCGTCGATGCCGGGGCCTAAGACCTTGTGTGGAGTCGGTGCTGGAACCTGAGGATTCCTTTCCAGTGCTGACATGGATCTTGGGGTACTTCTGGAGTCTCCCCAGGAATGTCATTCTGCATCTCGAGTGGGGGCATGCACATGCGATTTCCTCCCGAGCTGTAGCAGCAGTGTCACGCTTCCCTTCGCGTGGATCAAGGGATCTGTGAATTTCCCTCGAGGCTTTCCGACGAGGCTTTCCCACGAGGCTTTCCCACGAGGCTTTCCGACAGGGCTGTCCCACGTGCCACTGTGGTGTGAGTCGATCCTCGGCTTGAAAGTCGAGGCAGTGCAGGGAAAACAGGTTTTCCCTGGAATGGACTGAGGCATCTCGGGGACTCTGGGAATGGTGGCACGACCCTGGAGTTCCTCTCGCCTTTTCTGTGGAGAGTGCCTCCTCTTGAGATGCGACGGGACGCCGGGAATTCTTTCCCGAACACGCAGGGAAAGGATCCCTGCTCTCGAGCTAGGAGTCGGAAACGGGGCTCCTCTGGATGTGGGCGAGACTCTCCTGCTTCCCTTCGATTGGAGACGGGTATGTCGGGGAACATCTTGAGTTGCAGCAAGGGTGTTAAGGACCCTTTGGAAATTCCAGATGTTAGATGTGATTAGCCTCGAGACGCCTCAGCGGAAATGGGCCTCATCTCGCCTGGAGGGGAGAACCTCCTGGATTTTCTCGAGTTGTGGCAGGTGCTCTCGACTTACGACGGGTACCTCAGGGACCCGCTCTGTTGGCCTCAGGAAAGGCCAGTCCCCATGCGAGTTGCTCGGGGGCCTCTCGGTATTCCGCTCCCGTCGATGCCGGGGCCTAAGATCTTGTGTGGAGTCAGGTGCCGGAACCTGAGCATTCCTCTCCAGTGCTGACATGGATCTGGGGTATTTCTGGAGTCTCCTCAGTGGAGTCAGACCTTGTCTCGAGTGGGGCATGCACGTGCACTTTCCTCCCGAGCTGTAGCAGCAGTGTCACGCTTCCCTTCGCGTGGATCAAGGGATCAGGGGCTTTCCCTCGAGGCTTTCCCACGAGGCTTTCCCCACCAGGGCTGTCCCACGTGCCACCGTGGTGTGAGTCGATCCTCGGCTTGAAAGTCGAGGCAGTGCAGGGAAAACAGGTTTCCCTGGAATGGACTGAGACATCTGGGGACTCTGGGAATGCTGGCACGACCCTGGAGTTCCTCTCGCCCTTACTGTGGAGAGCGCTCCTCTTGGGATGCGACGGGAATGCCGGGAATTCTTTCCCGACCACGCAGGGAAAGGATCCATCCTCTCGAGCTAGGAGGCGGAAACGGGGCTCCTCTGGATGTGGGCGGGACTCTCGTGCTTCCTCTCAAGTGGAGACGGGTATGTCGGGGAACTTCTTGAGTTGCAGCAAGGGTGTGAAGGACCCTTTGGAATTTCCAGAGGTTAGGTGTGATTAGCCTCGAGACGCCTCAGCACAAATGGGCCTCATCTCGCCTGGAGGGGAGAACTTCTTGGATTTTCTCGAGTTGCGGCAGGTGCTCTCGACTTGCGATCGGGGACCTCAGGGACCCGCTCTGGTGGCCTGAGGAAAGGCTAGTCCCTATGCGAGTTGCTCGGGGGCCTCTCGGGATTCCTCTCCCGTCGATGCCGGGCCCTAAGATCTTGTGTGGAGTCGGTGCCGGAAACTGAGCATTCCTCTCCAGTGCTGACATGGATCATGGGGTACTTCTGGAGTCTCCTCAGTGGAGTCTGTCCTTGTCTCCAGTGGGGGCATGCACGTGCGCTTTCCTCTCGAGCATGTAGCAGCAATGTCCACGCTTCCCCTTCGCGGTGGATCAAGGGATCTGTGGCTTTCCTCGAGGCTTTCCCACGAGGCTTTCCCCCACGAGGCTTTCCCACAGGGCTGTCCCACGTGCCACCGTGGTGTGAGTCGATTCCTCGGCTTTGAAAGTGGAGGCAGTGCAGGGAAACCTGGTTTCCCTGGAATTGACTGAGACATCTGGGGGACTCTGGGAATGGTGGCACGACCCTGGAGTTCCTCTCGCATTTCCTGTGGAGAGCGCCTCCTCTTGAGATGCGACGGGAACGCCGGGAATTCTTTCCCGAGAACACAGGGAAAGGATCCTCCTCTCGAGCTAGGAGGCGGAAACGGGGGCTCCTCTGATTGTGGGCGGGACTCTCATGCTTCCTCTAGAGTGGAGACGGGTATGTAGGGGAACTTCTTGAGTTGCAGCAAGGGTGTGAACGACCTTTGGAAGTTCCAGAGGTTAGGTGTGATTAGCCTCGAGACGCCTCAGCGGAAATGGGCCTCATTTCGCCTGGAGGGGAGAACCTCCTGGATTTTCTTGAGTTGCAGCAGGTGCTCTCGACTTACGACGGGGACCTCAGGGACCCGCTCTGGTGGCCTCAGTAAAGGCCAGTCCCATGTGAGTTGCTCGGTTCCTCCTCGGGATTTCTCTCCGTCTATGCCAGTGCCTAAGATCTTGTGTCGAGTCGGTGCCGGAACCTGAGCATTCCTCTCCAGTGCTGACATGGATCTTCGGGTACTTCTGGAGTCTCCCCAGTGGAGTCAGTCCTCGTCTCGAGCGGGGGCATGCACGTGCGCTTTCTTCCCGAGCTGTAGCAGCAGTGTCACGCTTCCTTCGCGTGGATCAAGGGATCAGGGGCTTTCCTCGAGGTTTTCCCAGGAGTCTTTCCGCACGAGGCTTTCCCACAGGGCTGTCCACACGTTCGGTGGTGTGAGTCGATCTTCGGCATGAAAGTCGAGGCAGTGCAGGGAAAACAGGTTTCCCCTGAATGGACTGAAACATCTGGGGGACTCTGGGAATGATGTCACGACCCTGGAGTTCCTCTCGCCTTTTCTGTGGAGAGCGCCTCCTCTTGAGATGCGACGGAAAGGCCGAGAATTCTTTCCCGCGACAC
>NW_017197551.1:0-8026 GCF_001704415.2 Capra hircus
GTCCCTGAGGTCCCCATCGTAAGTCGAGAATAGCTGCCCCAACAGAGAAAATCCAAGAGGTTCTCCCATCCGGGCGAGATGAGGCCCATTTCCGCTGAGGCTCTCGAGGCTAATCACATCTAACCTCTGGAACTTCCAAAAGGTCCTTCAACACCTTGCTGCAACTCAAGAGGATCCCAGACATACCCGTCTCCACTCGAGAGGATGCACAAGAGTCCCCGCCCACATCCAGAGGACCCCGTTTCCGCTCCTAGCTCGAGAGAAGGGATCCTTTCTCTGAGTGGACGGGAAAGAATTCCCGGGGTTCCCGTCGCATCTCAAGAGGAAGCGCTCTCCACAGGATAGGCGAGAGGAACTCCAGGGTCGTGCCACATTCCCAGAGTCCCCCAGATGTCTCAGTCCATTCGAGGGAAACCTGTTTTCCTTGCACTGCCTCGACTTTCAAGCCGAGTATTGACTCACACCACGGTGGCACGTGGGACAGCCCTGTGGGAAAGCCTCGTGGGAAAGCCTCATGGGAAAGCCTCGAGGGAAAGCCACAGATCGCATGATCCACGCGAAGGGAAGCGTGATACTGCTGCTACATCTCGGAGGAAAGCGCACGTGCATGCCCCCACTCGAGACGAGGACTGACTCCCCTGGGGAGACTCCAGAAGTACCCCAAGATCCATGTCAGCACTGGAGAGGAATCCTCAGGTTCCGTCACCGACTCCACACAAGGTCTTAGGCCCCGGCATCGACAGGAGAGTAATCCAAGAGGCCCCCGAGCAACTCACATGGGGACTGGCCTTTCTTGAAGCCACAAGTCGGGTCCCTGAGGTCCCGTCGTAAGTCGAGAGCACCTGCCGCAACTCGAGAAAATCCAGGAGGTTCTCCCCTGCAGGCGAGATGAGGCCCGTTTCCACTGAGGTGTCTCGAGCTAATCACACTAGACCTCTGGAACTTCCAAAGAGTCTTTCACAGCCATGCTGCAACTCAAGAAGTTCCCGACATACCCGTCTCCCACTCAAGAGGAAGCACGAGGGTCCCCGTCCACATCCAGAGGAGCTCCGTTTCCGGCTCGTAGCTCGAGAGGACGGATCCTTTCCCTGCTTGGTCGGGAAAGAATTCCCGGCATTCCCATCGCATCTCAAGAGGAGGCGCTCTCCAAGGAAAGGGGAGAGGAACTGCAGGGTCGTGCCACCATTCCCAGAGTCCCCCGGATGTCTCATTCCATTCCAGGGTAATCTGTTTTCCCTGCACTGCCTCGACATTCAAGCCGAGGATCGACTCACACCACGGTGGCACGTGGCACAGCCCTGTGGGAAGGCCTCGTGGGAAAGCCTCGTGGGAAAGCCTCGAGGGAAAGACACAGATCCCTTGATCCACGCGAAGGGAAGCGTGACACTGCTGCTTCAGCTCGGGAGGAAATCGCACGTGCATGCCCCCACTCGAGACGAGGACTGCCTCCACTAGGGAGACTCCATTAGTACCCCAAGATCCATGTCAGCACTGGAGAGGAATCCTCAGGTTCCGGCACTGACTCCACACAAGGTCTTAGGCCCGGGCATCGACGGGAGAGGAATCCAGAGGCCCCGAGCAACACGCATGGGGACTGGCCTTTCCTGAGGCCACTAGAGCGGGTCCCTGAGGTCCCGTCATAAGTCGAGAGCACCTGCCGCAACTCGAGAAAATACAGGAGGTTCTCCCCTCCAGGCGAGATGAGGCCCATTTCCGCTGAGGCGTCTCGAGGCTAATCAATTCTAACATCTGGAACTTCCAAAGGGTCCTTCACACCCTTGCTGCAACTCAAGAAGTTCCCCGACATAACCGTCTCCACTTGAGAGGAAGCACGATGAGTCCCGGCCACATCCAGAAGAGCCCCGTTTCCGTCTCCTAACTCGAGAGGTGGGATCCTTTCCCTGCGTGGTCGGGGAAAGAATTCCCGGCGTTCCCGTCGCATTTCAAGAGGAGGCGCTCTCCACAGGAAAGGCGGAGAGGAACTCCAGGTCGTGCCACCATTCACAGAGTCAACCAAATGTCTCCGTCCATTCCAGGGAAACCTGTTTTCCCTGCACTGCCTCGACTTTCAAGCTGAGGATCGACTCACACCACAGTGGCACGTGGGACAACCCTGTGGGAAAGCCTCGGTGGGAAAGCCACAGATCCCTTGATCCACGCGAAGGAAGGGTGTCACTACTGCTACAGCACGGGGAGGAAAGCGCACGTGCGTGCCCCCACTCGAGACGAGGACTGACTCCCTGGGGAGACTCCAGAAGTACCCAAGATCCATGTCAGCACTGGAGAGGAATCCTCAGGTTCCGGCACTGACTCCACACAAGGTCTTAGGCCCCAGCATAGACGGGAGAGGAATCCCGAGAGGCCCCCCTGGAACTCGCATGGGGACTGGCCTTTCCTGAGGCCACCAGAGAGGTCCCTGTCGTCCCCGTCGTAAGACAAGAGCACCAGCCGCCAACTCCGAGAAAATCCAAGGAGGTTCTCCCCTCCAGGCGAGATGAGGCCCATTTCAGCGTAGGCGTCTCAAGGCTATTCTCACCTAACCTCTGGAACTTCCAACGGGTCCTTCACACCCTTGCTGCAACTCAAGAAGTTCCCCGACATACCCGTCTCCACTCGAGACGAAGCACGTGAGTCCCGCCTACATCCAGAGGAGCCCCGTTTCCGCCTCCTAGCTCGAGAGGGGCGATCCTTTCCCTGCGTGGTCGGGAAAGAATTCCCGGCGTTCCCGTCGCATCTCAAGAGCAGGCGCTCTCCACAGGAAAGGAGAGAGGAACTCCAGGGTCGTGCCACCATTCCCAGAGTCCCCCAGATGTCTCAGTTCATTACAGGGAAACCTGTTTTCCCTGCACTGCGTCGACTTTCAAGACGAGGATCGACTCACACCACAGTGGCACGTGGGACAGCCTGTGGGAAAGCCTCGTGGGAAAGCCTCGTGGGAAAGCCTCGAGGGAAAGCCACAGATCCATTCATACACGAAAGGGAAGCGTGACACTGCTCTACAGCTCGGGAGGAAAGCGCACGTGCATGCCCCCACTCGAGACGAGGACTGACTCCCCTGGGGAGACTCCAGAAGTACCCAAGATCCACGTAAGCACTGGAGAGGAATCCTCAGGTTCCGGCACCGACTCCACACAATCTTAGGCCCCTGCATCGACGGGAGAGGAATCCCGAGAGGTCCCGAGCATCTCGCATGGGGACTGGCCTTTCCTGAGGCCACCAGAGCGGGTCCCTGAGGTCCCCGTCGTAAGTCGAGAGCACCTGCCGCAACTCGAGAAAATCCAGGAGGTTCTCCCATCCAGGCGAGATGAGGCCCATTTTCGCTGAGGCGTCTCGAGGCTATTCACACCTAAACTCTGGAACTTCCAAAGGGTCCTTCACACCCTTGCTGCAACTCAAGAAGTTCCCCGACATTCCCGTCTCCACTCGAGAGGAAGCACGAGAGTCCCGCCACATCCAGAGGAGCCCCGTTTCCATCTCCTAGCTAGAGAGGAAGGATCCTTTCCCTGCGAGTTCGGGAAAGTATTCCCGGCGTTCCCGTCGCAACTCAAGAGGAGGCGCTCTCCACAGGAAAGGCGAGAGGAACTCCAGGGTCGTGCCACCATTCCTAGAGTCAACCAGATGTCTCCGTCCATTCCAGGGAAACCCTGTTTTCCCTGCACTGCCTCGACTTTCAAGTCGAGGATCGACTCACAACACGGTGGCACGTGGGACAGCCCTGTGTGAAAGCCTCGTGGGAAAGCCCTGATCCCTTGATCCACACGAAGGGAAGTACGACACTACTGCTACAGTTCGGGAGGAAAGCGCACGTGCATGCCCCCACTAGAGACGAGGACTGACTCCCCTGGGGAGACTCCAGAAGTACCCCAAGTTCCATGTCTGCACTGGAGAGGAATCCTCACTTTCCGGCACCGACTCCACACAAGGTCTCAGGCCCCGGCATCGGGAGAGGAATCCCGAGAGGCCCCCGAGCAACTCGCATGTCGACTGGCCTTTCCTGAGGCCACCAGAGCGGGTCCCTGAGGTCCCCGTTGTAAGTCGAGAGCACCTGCCGCAAGTCGAGAAAATCCAGGAGGTTCTCCCGTCCAGGCGAGATGAGGCCCATTTCCGCTGAGGTGTTTCGAGGCTATTCACACCTAACCTCTGGAAATTCAAAGGGTCCTTCACACCTTGCTGCAACTCAAGAAGTTCCCGACATACCCATCTCGACTCGAGAGGAAGCAGGAGAGTTCTGCCCACATCCCGAGGAGCCCCGTTTCTGCCTCCTAGCTCGAGAGGAGGGATCCTTTCCTGCATGGTCGGGAAAGAATTCCCGGCGTTCCCGTCGCATCTCAAGAGGAGGCGCTCTCCACAGGAAAGGCGAGAGGAACTTCAGGGTCGTGCCACATTCCCAGAGTCACCGGATGTCTCCGTCCATTCCAGGGAAACCTCTTTTCCCTGCACTGCCTCGACATTCAAGCCGAGGATCGACTCGCACCACGGTGGCACGTGGGACAGCCCTGTGGGAAAGCCTCGTGGGAAAGCCTTGTCGTGGAAAGCCTCGAGGAAAGCCACAGATCCCTTGATCCATGCGAAGGGAAGCGCGACACTGCTGCTACAGCTCAGGAGGAAAGCGCACGTGCATGCCCCACTCGAGACGAGGACTGACTCCCTTGGGGAGACTCCAGAAGTACCCCAAGATCCATGTCTGCACTGCAGAGGAATCCTCAGGTTCCGGCACTGACTCCACACAAGGTCTTAGGCCCCAGCATAGACGGGAGAGGAATCCCGAGAGGCCCCATGTAACTCGCATGGGGACTGGCCTTTCCTGAGGCCACCAGAGAGGGTCCCTGTCGTCCCGTCGTAAGACAAGAGCACCAGCCGCAACTCGAGAAAATCCAGGAGGTTCTCCCCTCCAGGCGAGATGAGGCCCATTTCAGCGGAGGCGTCTCAAGGGTATTCACACCTAACCTTTGGAACTTCCAAAGGGTCCTTCACACCCTTGCTTCAACTCAAGAAGTTCCCCGACATACCCGTCTCCACTCGAGAGGAACACGAGAGTCCGCCGCCACATCCAGAGGAGCCCCGTTTCCGCCTCCTAGCTCGAGAGGAGGGATCCATTCCCTGTGTGCTCGGAAAGAATTCCCGGAGTTCCCGTCGCATCTCAAGAGGAGGCGCTCTCCACAGGAAGGCGAGAGGAACTCCAGTATCAGGCCCCATTCCCAGAGTCCCCAGATGTCTCAGTCCATTCCAGGGAAACCTGTTTTCCCTGCACTGCGTCGACTTTCTAGCCGAGGATCGACTCACACCCACGGTGGCACGTGGGACAGCCCTGTGGGCAAGCCTCGTGGGAAAGCCTCGTGGAAAGCTCGAGGGAAAGCCACAGATCCCTTGATCCAAGCATAGGGAAACGTGACACTGCTGCTTCAGCTCAGGATTAAAGCGCACGTGCATGCCCCCACTCGAGACGAGGACTGACTCCCCTGGGAGACTCCAGAACTACCCCAAGATACATGTCAGCACTGGAGAGGATCCTCAGATACCGGCACCCGATTCCACACAAGGTTTGAGGCACTGACATCGACGGAGAGAATCCGAGAGCCCCCGAGCACCTCGCATGGGGACTGGCCTTTACTGAGGCCACCAGAGCGGTTCCCTGAGGTCCCCGTCGTAAGTCGAGAGCATCTGCCGCAACTCGAGAAAATACAGGAGGTTCTCCGTCCAGGCGAGATGAGGCCATTTCCGCTGAGGCGTCTCGAGACTAATCACACCTAAACTCTGGAACTTCGAAAGGGTCCTTCACACCCTTGCTGCAACTCAAGAATTTCCCCCGACATACCCGTCTCCACTCGAGAGGGAAGCACGAGAGTCCCGCCCATCCAGAGGAGCCCCGTTTCCGCCTCCTAGCTCGACAGGAGGGATCCTTTCCCTGCGTGGTCGGGAAAGAATTCCGCGATTCCGTCGCATCTCAAGAGGAGGGGCTCTCTAAACCGAAAAGGCGAGAGGAACTCCAGGGTCGTGCCACCATTCCCAGAGTCCCCCAGGCTCAGTCCATTCCAGGGAAACCTGTTTTCCCTGCACTGCCTCGACTTTCAAGCCGAGGATCGACTCACACCACGGTGGCACGTGGGACAGCCTTGTGGGAAAGCCTCGTGGGAAAGCCTCGTGGGAAAGCCTCGAGGGAAAGCCACAGATCCCTTGATCCATGCGAAGGGAAGTGGACACTGCTGCTACAGCTCGAAAGGAAAGCCCACGTGCATGCCCCCACTCGAGACGAGGACTGACTCCCCTGGGGAGACTCCAGAAGTACCCCAAGATCCATGTCAGCACTGGAGAGGAATCCTCAGGTTCCTGGCACCGGCCACACAAGATCTTAGGCCCCTGCATCGACGGGAAGGAAGCCCGAGAGGCCCCGAGCACTCCCATGGGGACTGGCCTTTCCTGACGAACCACAGCGGGTCCCTGAGCTTCCCGTCTTAAGTCGAGAGCACTGCAGCAACTCGAGAAAATCCAGGAGATTGTGCCCTCCAGGCGAGATGAGGCCCATTTCCGCTGAGGTCTCGAGGCTAATCACACCTCACCTCTGGAACTTCCAAAGGGTCCTTCACAGCCCTTGCTGCAACTCAAGAAGTTCCCCGATACCCGTCTTCACTCGAGAGGAAGCACGAGAGTCCCGCCTACATCCAGAGGAGCCCGGGTTCCGTCCAAACTCGAGAGGAGGGATCCTTTCCCTGCGTGGTCGGGAAAGAATTCCGGGCATTTCCGTCGCATCTCAAGGGGAGGCGCTCTCCACAGGAAAGGCGAGAGGAACTCCAGGGTCGTGCAACCGTTCCCAGTGTCCCCAGATGTCTCAGTCCATTCCAGGGAAACCTGTATTCCCTGCACTGCCTCCAATTTCAAGCCGAGGATCGACACACACCACGGTGGCACGTGGGACAGCCCTGTGGGAAAGCCTCGTGGGAAAGCCTCGAGGGAAAGCCACAGATCCCTTGATCCACGCGAAGGGAAGTGCGACACTGCTGCTACAGCTCGGAAGGAAAGCGCACGTGCATGCACCCACTCGAGACGAGGACTGACTCCCCTGGGGAGACTCCAGAAGTACCCCAAGATCCATGTCAGCACTGGAGAGGAACCCTCAGGTTTCCGGCACTGACTCCACACAAGGTTTTAGGCCCCACCTTCGACGGAGAGGAAACACGAGAGGCCCCCGTGAAGCCCCCGAGCAACTCGCATGGGGACTGGCCTTTCCTGAGGCCACCAGAGCGGGGTCCCTGAGGTCCCCGTCGTAAGTAGAGACACCTGCCACAACTCGAGAAAATCCAGGAGGTTCTCCCCTCCAGGTGAGATGAGGCCCCATTTCCGCTGAGGCGTCTCGAGGCTATTCACACCTAAACTCTGGAACATCCAAATGGTCCTTCACACCCTTGCTGCAACTCAAGAAGTTCCGCAACATTCCCGTCTCCACTCGAGAGGAAGCACGAGAGTCCCGCCTACATCCAGAGGAGCCCCGTTTCCGCCTCCTAGCTCTAGAGGAGGGATCCTTTCCCTGCGTGGTCGGGAAAGAATTCCCGGCATTCCGTCGCATCTCAAGAGGAGGCCTCTCCACAGGAAAGGCGAGAGGAACTCCAGGGTCGTGCCACCATTCCCAGAGTCCCCCAGATGCCTCAGTCCATTCCAGGGAAACCTGTTTTCCCTCTACTGCCTCGACTTTCAAGCCGAGGATCGACTCACACCACGGTGGCACGTGGGGACAGCCCTGTGGGAAAGCCTCGAGGGAAAGCCTCGTGGGAAAGCCTCGGGGGAAAGAAAAAGATCCCTTTATCCACGCGAAGGGAAGCGGACACTGCTGCTACAGCTCGGGAGAAAAGAGCACGTGCATGCCCCCCACTCGAGACGAGGACTGACTGCCCTGGGGAGACTCCAGAAGTACCCCAAGTTCCATGTCAGCACTGGAGAGGAATCCTCAGGTTCCGGCACCGACTCCACACAAGATCTTAGGCCCGGCATCGATGGGAGAGGAATCCCGAAGCCCCCGAGCAACTCGCATGGG
>NW_017197552.1:0-8026 GCF_001704415.2 Capra hircus
AGGAGACCCGTTTCCGCTTCTATCTCGAAAGGAGGGGGTCCTTTCCCTGCGTGGTCCGGAAAGAATTCCCGGCGTTCCCGTCGCATCTCAAGAGGAGGCGCTCTCCACAGGAAAGGCGAGAGGGACTCCAGGGTCGTGCCACCATTCCCAGAGTGCCCCAGATGTTCCAGTCCATTCCAGGGAAATCTTTTTTCCCTGCACTGCCTCGACTTTCAAGCCGAGGATCGACTCACACCACTGTGGCACGTGGAACAGCCTCTGGGAAAGCCTTGTGGGAAAGCCTCGAGGGAAAGCCACAGATCCCTTGGTCCACACCAAGCGTGACACTGCTGCTAGAGCTCGGAAGGAAAGCGCACGTGCATGCCCCCACTCGGGACGAGGACTGACTCCCCTGGGGAGACAACAGAAGTACCCCAAGATCCATGTCAGCACTGGAGAGAATCCTCAGGTTCCGGCACCGAATCCACACAAGATTTTAGGCCCCAGCATCGACGGGATAGGAATCCCGAGAGGCCACGAGCAACTCGCATGGGGACTGGCCTTTCCTGAGGCCGCCAGAGTGGGTCCCTCAGGTCCGCGTCGTAAGTCGAGAGCACCTGCCGCAACTTAAGAAAATCCAGGAGGTTCTCCCCTCCAGGCGATATGAGGCCCATTTCCACTGAGGCGTCTCGAGTCTAATCACACCTAACCTCTAGAACTTCCAAAGGGTCCTTCACACCCTTGCTGGAACTCAAGAAGTTCCCCGACATACCCGTCTCCACTCGAGAGGAAGCACGAGATTCCCGCCCACATTCAGAGGAGCCCCGTTTCCGCCTCCTAGCTCGAGAGGAGGGATCCTTTCCCTGCGTGTTCGGGAAAGAATTCCGGCGTTTCCGTCGCATCTCACGAGGAGGAGCTCTCCACAAGAAAGACGAGAGAAACTCCAGGGTCGTGCCACCATTCCCAGAGTCCCAGATGTCTGCAGTCCTTTCCAGGAAACCTGTTTGCCTGCACTGCCTCGACTTTCAAGCGAGGATAGATCTCACACCACGGTGGCACGGGACAGCCCTGTTGGAAAGCCTCGTGGGAAAGCTCGTTGGAAAGCCTCGAGGGAAAGCCACAATCCCTTGATCCACGCCTATGGAAGCGTGACTCTGCTGCTACAGCTCGGAGGAAAGCCACGTGCATGCCCCACTCAAGACGAGGACTGACTCCCCTGGGGGACTCCAGAGTACCCAATATCTATGTCAGCACTGGAGAGGAATCCTCAGGTTCCGGCACGATTTCCACAGCAGGTCTTAGCCCCCGGCACAACGGGAGAGGAATCCCGAGAGGCCCGCGAGCAACTGGCATGGGGAATGGCCTTTCCTGAGGCCACCAGAGAGGGTCACTGAGGTCCCTGTCGTAAGTCGAGAGGCAAATGCTGAAACTCCAGAAAATCCATGAGGTTACCCCTCCAGGCGAGATGACGCCCATTTCCGCTGAGGCGTCTCCAGGCTAATGACACCTAAACTCTGGAACTTCCAAAGGGTCCTTCACACCCTTGCTGCAACTCAAGAAGTTCCCGACATTCCCGTCTCCACTCGAGAGGAAGCACGAGAGTACCGCACACATCCAGAGGAGCCCCTTTTCCGCCTCCTAGCTCGAGAGGAGGGATCCTTTCCCTGCGTGGTCGGGAAAGAATTCCTGGCATTCCCGGTCGCATCTCATGGGGAGGCGCTCTCCACAAGAAAGGAGAGATGAACTCCAGGGTCGTGCCACCATACCCAGAGTCCCCCAGATGTCTCAGTCCATTCCAGGGAAAACTCTTTTCCCTGCACTGCCTCGACTTTCCACGCTGAGGATCGACTCACAAAACGGTGGCACGTGGGACAGCCCTGTAGCAAAGCCTCGTGGGAAAGACTCGAGGAAAGCCTCGAGGGAAAGAAACAGATCCCATGATCCACGCGAAGGAAAGCGTGACACTGCTGCTACAGCTCGGGAGGAAAGCACACGTGCATGCACCCACTCGAGACAAGGACTGACTGCCCTGGGGAGACTCCAGAAATACCCCAAGATCCATGTCAGCACTGGAAGAGGAATCCTCAAGGTTCCGGCACCGGACTCCACACAAGGTCTTTAGGCCTCAGCATCGACAGGAGAGGAATCCCGAGAGGCCCCCGAGCAACTCGCATGGGGACTGGCCTTTCCTGAGGCCACCGGAGCGGGTCCCTAAGGTCCCCGTTGTAAGTCGAGAGCACCTGCCGCCAACTCGAGAAAATCCAGGAGGTTCTCCCCTCCAGGCGAGATGAGGCCCATTTCGCTGAGGCGTCTCGAGTCTAATAACAATTAACATCTGGAACTTCCAAAGGTCCTTCACACCCTTCTGCAACTCAAGAAGTTCCCGAATACCCGTCTCCACTCGAGAGGAAGCACGAGAGTCCCGCCCACATCCAGAGGAGCCCCGTTTCCACCTCCTAGCTTGAGAGAGGGATCCTTTCCCTGCGTGTTCGGGAAAGATTCCGGCGTTCCGTCGCAATCTCAAGAGGAGGGCGCTCCCACAGGAAAGGCGAGAGGATCTCCAGGGTCGTGCCAAATTCCAGAGTCTCCCAGATGTCTCAGTCCATTCCAGAGAAACCTTTTTCCCTGCACTGCCCTCGGCTTTCAAGCCGAGGATCCATTTACGCCACGGTGGCACGTGGACATCCCTGTGGAAAGCCTCGAGGAAAGCATCGTGAAAAAGCCTCCAGGAAAAGCCTCGAGGGAAAGCCACAGATCCCTTGATCCACGCGAAGGGAAGCGTGACACTGCTGCTACAAGCTCGGAGGAAAGCGCATGTGCATGCCCCACTCGAGACGAGGACTGACTCCCCTGGGGAGACTCCAGAATTACCCCAAGATCCATGTCAGCACTGGGAGAGGAATCCTCAGGTTCCGGCACCCACTCCACACAAGGTCTTAGGCACCGGCATCGACGGGAGAGGAACCCCAAGAGGCCCCGGAGAAACTCGCATGGGGACTGGCCTTTCCTGAGGCCCACCAGAGCGGGTCCCCTGAGGTCCCCGTCGTGAGTCGAGATCACCTGCCCGCAACTCGAGAATATCCAGGAGTTCTCCCCTCCAGGCGAGATGAGGCCCATTTCCTCTGAGGCGTCTCAGGCTAATCACACCTAACCTCTAGAACTTCCAAAGGGTCCCTCACACCCTTGCTACAACTCAAGAAGTTCCCCGACATACCCGTCTCCACTCGAGAGAAGGCACGAGAGTCCCGCCCACATCCAGAGGAGCACCGTTTCCGGCTCCTAGCTCGAGAGGAGGGATCCTTTCTCTGCGTGGTCGGGAAAGAATTCCCGGCATTCCCGTCGCATCTCAAGAGGAGGCGCTCTCCACAGGAAAGGCGAGAGGAACTGCAGGGTCGTGCCACCATTCCCCTGAGGTCCCCCAGATGTCTCCAGTCCATTCCAGGGAAACCTGTTTTCCCTGCACTGCCTCGACATTCAAGCCGAGGATCGACTGACACCACGGTTGCACGTGGACAGCCATGTGGGAAAGCCTCGTGGGAAAGCCCGTCGTGTGGAAAGCCACAGGGACCCGCTCTGGTGGCCTCAGGAAAGGCCAGTCCCCATGCGAGTTGCTCGGGGGCCTCTCGGGATTCCTCTCCCTTCGATGCAGGGGCCTAAGAACTTGTGTGGAGCCGGTGCCTGAACCTGAAGATTCCTCTCCAGAGGTGACATGGATCTGGGGGTACTTCTGGAGTCTCCCCAGTGGAATCAGTCCTCGTCTGGAGTCGGGGGCATGCACGTGCTCTTTCCTCCAGATCTGTAGCAGCAGTGTCACGCTTCCCTTCGTGTGGATCAAGGGATCAGGGGCTTTCCCTCGAGGGTTTTCCAGGAGGCTTTCCCACGAGGCTTTCCCACAGGGCTGTCCAAAGTGCCACTGTGGTGTGAGTCGATCCTCGGCTTGAAAGTCGAGGCACTGCAGGGAAAACTGGTTTTCCTGGAATGGACTGAGACATCTGGGGGGACTCTGGGAATGGTGGCACGACCCTGGCAGTTCCTCTCGCCTTTCCTGTGGAGAGCGCCTCCTCTTGAGATGGACGGGAACGCCGGGAATTCTTTCCCGACCATGCAGGGAAAGGATCCCTCCCCTCGAGCTAGGAGGCGGAAACGGGGCTCCTCTGGATGTTGGCCGGGACTCTCGTGCTTCTCTCGAGTGGAGACGTGTATGTCGGGGATCTTCTTGAGTTGCAGCAAGGGGTGTGAAGGACCCCTTTGGAAGTTCCAGGTGATAGGGTGTGATTAGCCCTTGAGACGCCTCAGCGGAAATGGGCCTCATCTCGCCTGGAGGGGAGAAACCTCATGGATTTTCTCGAGTTGTGGCAGGTGCTCTCGACTTACGACGGGACCTCAGGGACCCGCTCTGGTGGCCTCAGGAAAGGCCAGTCCCCATGCGAGTTGTCTTCGGGTCCTCTCGGGATTCCTCTCCCGTCGATGCTGGGGCGTAAAGACCTTGTGTGGAGTCAGTGCCGGAACCTGAGGATCCCTCTCCCAGTGCTGACATGGATCTTGGGAAACTTCTGGAGTCTCCCCAGGGGAGTCAGTCCTCGTCTCGAGTGGGGGCATGCACGTACGCTTTCCTCCCGATCTGTAGCAACAGTGTCGCGCTTCCCTTCGCGTGGATCAAGGGATCAGGGGCATTCCCACGAGGCTTTCCCTCAGAGCTGTCCTACGTTCCACTGTGGTGTGTGTCGATCCTCGGCTTGAAAGTCGAGGCAGTGCAGGGAAAACAGGTTTCCCTGGAATGGACGGAGATATCTGGGGGACTCTGGAATGGTGGTACGACCCTGGAGTTCCTCTCGCCTTTCCTGTGGAGAACGCCTCCTCTTGAGATGCGACGGTAATGCCGGGAATTCTTTCCCGACCACGCAGGGAAAGAATCCCTCCCTCTCGAGCTAGGAGGCGTAAACGGGGCTCCTCTGGGATGTGGGCAGAAATCTCGTGCTTCCTCTTGAGTGGAGACGGGGTATGTCGGGGATCTTTTTGAGTTGTAGCAAGGGTGTGAAGGACCCTTTCGAAGTTACAGAGGTTAGGTGTGATTAGCCTCGTGACGCCTCAGCGGAAATGGGCCTCATCTCGCCTGGAGGGGAGAACCTCCAGGATTTTCTCTTTGTTGCGGCAGGTGCTCTCGACTTTCGACCGGGGACCTCTCAGGCACCCCGCTCTGGTGGCCTCCGGAAAGGCCAGTCCCCATGCTACTTGCTCGGGGGCCACACGGGATTCCTCTCCCGTCGATGCTGGGGCCTAAAGACCTTGTGTTGAAGTAAGTGCTGGAACCTGAGGATTCCTCTCCCAGTGCTGACGTGGATCTGGTGTACTTCTGGAGTCTCCCCAGTGGAGTCAGTCCTCGTCTCGAGTGGGGGCATGCACGTGCTATTTCCTTCCGAGCTGTAGCAGCAGTGTCGCGCTTCCCTTCGCCGTGGATCTAGGGATCTGTGTCTTTCCCTCGAGGCTTTCCCACGAGGCTTTTCCACAGGGCTGTCCCACGTGCCACCGTGGAGTGAGTCGATCCTCGTCTTGAAAGTCGACGAAATGCAGGGAAAACATGTTTCCCTGTAATGGACAGAGACATCTGGGGGACTCTGGGAATGGTGGCACGACACTGGATTTCCTCTCGCCTTTCATGTGGAGAGCGCCTCCTCTTGAGATGCGACGGAAAACCCCGGGAAATCTTCCCCGACAACGCAGGCAAAGGATCCCTCCTCTCGAGCTAGGAGGCGGAAACAGGAAATCCTCTGGATGTGGGCGGGACTCTCGTGCTTCCTCTCGAGTGGAGACGGGTATGTCGGGGAACTTCTTGAGTTGCAGCAAGGGTGTGAAGGACCCTTTGTAAGTTCCAGAGGTTAGGTATGAATAGCCTCGAGACGCCTCAGCGCAAATGGCCCTCATCTCGCCTGGAGGGGAGAACCTCCTGGATTTTCTCGAGTTGCGGCAGGAGCTCTCGAATTACGACGGGGACCAAAGGGACCCGCACTTGTGGCCTCAGGAAAGGCCCAGTCCCTAAGCGTGTTGCTTTGGGGCCTCTCAGGATTCCTCTCCCGTCGATGCCGGGGTCTAAGACCTTGTGTGGAGTCGGTGCCGGAACCTGAGTATTCCTCTCCAGTGCTGACATGGATCTTGGGTTACTTCTGAAGTCTCCCCAGTGGAGTCAGTCCTCGTCTCGACTGGGGGCATGCACATGGGCTTTCCTCTCAAGCTGTAGCAACAGGGTCACGCTTCCCTTCGCGTGAATCAAGGGATCTATGGCTTTCCCTCGAGGCTTTCCCACGAGGCTTTCCCACGAGGCTTTCCCACAGGGCTGTCCCACGTGCCACCGTGGTGTGAGTCGATCCTCGGCTTGAAAGTCGAGGCAATGCAGGGAACACAGGTTTCCCTGGAATGGACTGAGACATCTGGGGGACTCTGGGAATGGTGGCACGACCCTGGAGTTCCTCTCGCCTTTCCTGTCGGAGAGCGTCTCCTCTTTGGATGCGACGGGAACGCCGGGAATTCTTTCCCCACCTCGCAGGGAAAGGATCCTCCTCTCGAGCTAGGAGGCGGAAACGGGGCTCCTCTGGATGTGGGCGGACTCCCGTGCTTCCTCTCGGAGTGGAGACGGTATGTCGGGAACTTCTTGAGTTGCATCAAGGTGTGAAGACCGTTGGAAGTTCCAGAGGTTAGGTGTGATTAGCCTCGAGACGCCTCAGCGGAAATGGCCTCATCTCGCCTGGTGGGGAGAACCTCCTGGATTTTCTCGAGTTCGGCAGGTGCTCCTCGACTTACGACGGGGACCTCAGGACCCGCTCTGGTGGCCTCAGGAAAGCCAGTCCCCATGGCGAGTTGCTCCGGGGCCTCTCCGGATTACTCTCCCGTTTGATGCCGGGGCCTAAGATCTTGTGTGGAGTCGGTGTTGGGAACCTGATGATTCCTCTCCAGTGCTGACATGGATCTCGCGGTACTTCTGGAGTCTCCCCAGGGGAGTCAGTCCTCGTCTCGATTGGGGGCATGCACGTGCGCTTTCCTCCCGAGCTGTAGCAGCAGTGTCACACTTCCCTTCGCGTGGAACAAGGGATCTGTGGCATTCCCTCGAGGATTTCCCAAGAGGCTTTCCCACGAGGCTTTCCCACAGTGCTGTCCCACGTGCCACCGTGGTGTGAGTTGATCCTCGGCTTGAAAGTCAAAACAGTGCAGGGAAAACAGGTTTCCCTGGAATGCACTGAGACATCTGGGGACTCTGGGAATGGTGGCACGACCCTGGAGTTCCTCTCGCTTTTCCTGTGGGAGAGCGCCTCCGCTTGAGATGCGACGGGAACGTCGCGAAATCTTTTCCGACCACGCAGGGAAAGGATCAAACCTCTCGAGCTATGAGGCGGAAAGGTGGCTCCTCTGGATGTGGGCGGGACTTTCCTGCTTCCTCTCGAGTGGTTACGGGTATGTCGGGGAACTTCTTGAGTTGCAGCAAGGGTGTGAAGGACCCTTTGGAAGTTCCAGAGGTTAGGTGTGATTTGCCTGGAGACGCCTCAGCGGAAATTGGCCTCATCTCCCCTGGAGGGGAGAACCTCCTGGATTTTCTCGATTTGGGGCAGGTGCTCTCGACTTACGACGGGCACCTCAGGGACCCGCTCTGGTGGCCTCAGGAAAGCCAGTCCCCATGCGAGTTGCTCGGGGCCTCTCGGGTTTCCTAACCGTCGATGCTCGGGCCTAAGATCTTGTGTGGAGTCAGTTCCGGAACCTGAGGATTCCTCTCCATGCTGACATTGATCTTGGGGTAATTCTGGAGTCTCCCCAGGGGAGTCAGTCCTCGTCTCGAGTGGGGGCATGCACGTGCGCTTTCCTCCGAGCTGTAGCAGCAGTGTCACGCTTCCCTTCGCTGATCAAGGATCTATGGCTTTCCCTCTAGGCTTTCCCACGAGGCTTTCCCACGAGGGCTTCTCACAGGCTGTCCCACGTGCCACCGTGGTGTGAGTCGATCCTCGGCCTGAAAGTCGAGGCAGTGCAGGGAAAACAGGTTTCCCTGGAATGGACTGAGACATCT
>NW_017197553.1:0-8026 GCF_001704415.2 Capra hircus
GCTCTCCACAGGAAAGGTGAGAGTAACTCCAGGGTCGTGCCGCCATTCCCAGAGTCCCCCAGATATCTCAGTCCATTCCAGGGAAACTGTTTTCCCTGCACTGCCTGGATTTCAAGCCTGAGGATCGAGTCACACCACGGTGCACGTGGGACAGCCCTGTGGGAAAGCCTCGAGGGAAAGCCACAGATCCCTTTATCCACGCGAAGGGAAGCGCGAACACTTCTGCTACAGCTCGGGGAGGAAAGCGCACGTGCATGCCCCCTCTCGAGACGAGGACTGACTCCCTTGGGCAGACTCCAGAAGTACCCCAAGATCCATGTCAGCAGTGGAGAGGAATGCTCAGGTTACGGCACCGATTCTACACAAGATCTTAGGCCCCGGCATCGACGGAGAGAAATCCTGAGAGACCCCCGAGCAATTCGCATGGGGACTGGCCTTTCCTGAGGCCACCAGAGCGGGTCCCTGAGGTCCCCGTCGTAAGTCGAGAGCACCTGTCGCAACTCGAGAAAATCCAGGAGGTTCTCCCCTCCAGGCGAATGAGGCCCATTTCCGCTGAGGCATCTCGAGGCTAATCACACCTAAACCTCTGGAACTTCCAAAGGGTCCTTCACACCCTTGCTGCAACTCAGGAAGTTCCCCGACATACCCGTCTCCACAAGAGAGGAAGCAGATAGTCCCGCCACATCCAGAGGAGCCCCATTTCCGCCTCCTAGCTCGAGAGGAGGGATCCTTTCCCTGCTTGTTGGGAAAGAATTCCCGGCGTTCCCGACGCATCTCAAGAGGAGGCGCTTTCCACAGGAAAGGCGAGAGGAACTCCAGGGTCGTGCCACCATTCCCAGAGTCCCCCAGATGTCTCAGTCCATTCCAGGGATACTGTTTTCCCTGCACTGCCTCGACTTTCAAGCCGAGGATCGACTCACACCACGGTGGCTCGTGGGACAACCCTGTGGAAAGCCTTGTGGGAAAGCCTCCTGGGAAAGCCTCAAGGGAAAGCCACAGATCCCTTTGATCCAAGCGAAGGGAAGCGTGACATTGCTGCTACAGCTCGGGAGGAAAGCGCAAGTGCAACCCCACTCGAGAGAGGACTGACTCCCCAGAAGACCCCGATCCATGTCAGCACCGGAGAGGAATCCTCAGGTTCCGGCACCGACTCCACACAAGGTCTTAGGGCCCGGCATCGACAGGAGAGGAATCCTGAGATGCCCCCGACCAACTCGCTGGGGACTGGCCTTTCCTGAGGCCACCAGAGCGGGTCCCTGAGGTCCCCGTCATAAGCCGAGAGCACCTGCCGCAACTGGAGAAAATCCAGGAGGTTCTCCCCTCCAGGCGAGATTAGGCCAATTTCCGCGGAGGCGTCTCGAGGCTAATCACACCTAACCTCTGGAACTTCCAAAGGGTCCTTCACACCACCCTTGCTGCAACTCAAGAAGTTCCCGACATAACCGTCTCCACTCGAGAGGAATCACGAGAGTCCCTCCCTCATCCAGAGGAGCGCTGTTTCCGCCTCCTAGCTGGAGAGGAGGGATCTTTCCCTGCGTGGTCGGGAAAGAATTCCCGGTGTTCCCGTCGCATCTCAAGAGGAGGCGCTCTCCAGAGGAAAGGCGAGAGGAACTCCAGGGTCGTGCCACCATTCCCAGAGTCCCCCAGATGTCTCAGTCCATTTAGGGAAACCTTTATTCCCTGCACTGCCTCGACTTTCAAGCCGAGGATCGACTCACACCACGGTGGCACGTGGGACAGCCCTGTGGGAAAGCCACGTGGAAAGCCTCGTGGGAAAGCCTCGAGGAAAGCCACAGATCCCTTTGATCCACTCGACGGGAAGCGTGACACTGCTGCTAGAGCTGGGGAGAAAGCGCACGTGCATGCCCCCACATCGAGACGAGGACTGACTCCCTTGGGGAAACTCCAGAAGTACCCCAAGATCCATGTCAGCCCTGGAGAGGAATCCTCCAGGTTCCGCACCCGACTCCACACAAGGTCTTATGCCGGGGTCCAGCCCCGGTGGATCCAGGGAATTCGAAGGGTGGCCGGCGTTGGCGTGGAAAGACTTGTTTATTTATTAATGTAAGATTAGATTAGGAAACTATAGTGTAGTAAGAAGATTAAGTGGAGGAAGAGGGCTGAATAGCTTGGTTTTACGCGGAAGGCCAATAAAATTCAGGACAAGGAATTTGCACCACCTACGTTGGGCCACCGGCGCCCCGGTTGAATATCTAAGGGTGCCTCGCCTTTAAGCTCCCTTTCGTGCGGGTCTTAACAGCCAGGGCAAGTAAGTAGACCTGGCGAGCCTCCGCACTCCAGGTGGAGATTTCAGCCTGAAAGTTATAGTAAAGAGGACAGAGAGAAGGAAAGGTAGAGAAGAAGAAAGAGAGAGAAAGAACACGGGGGGAGCCAGAGTCCCAAGAAACCAGGCTGAGAGACTAGTTCGAGAAGCTGGTCCGAGAAACTGGCCCCCGGCCCCTGGCCTCCTCAATTCATTGTTCAGAAGGCCTTTTATACTTTTGATAAAACATGGAGATCAATGGATAACACAAAATTATGTAGTGCTTCGCACCAGATTCTTTCTGTATATCATTTTGTATACAAAAGGTCTCAGGTGATTTACATTATCTTCTGGCCAAGAGGCTTGTTAACACTTTTTGGCTCTCTTCCTTAATGAATGTTAATTTTGTTTTCCCTGAAGGTTTTTCTTTAATCTGCATCTCCTTAAAGCATTAAAGTTACATCTCTATAGAAACAAAGGTGCAGTGGGTTATAACAAAGAAGGTACTTAACTCAAAGATCTAATGTTGCTAATACCAGGTCTACTACTTGTTTTTCTATATACCAACTATATCTAAAAATAAAGGATATGAAATTTGGCAGCAAGCATTGACCCAAAAAATGAAACTTTTAATCAGTCCTATTCTAAAGATTTTGACTCCTCGGAAGCTCCTGCATTCCTAGGATGTTTTAAGCTTCCTGTGCCTCCTGCGGTCAGGAGGCCTCAAACAATCACAAGCGCAGCTGTACGAGTTCCTACTAGGCAGGCTAGAAAGCCATCAGAGGGTTTTTGGATTGAAACACTCTTTCAAATGCAGAAGAATAACGCCCTGAATTGACTTTTTCCAGAAAAGGTCAGAAGAGAGAAAAAGCAGAGCACAAAAACCGGCAGATTTTTGTTGGGGTACATGCTTAAAAATTTCCAGAGAGGTCCCTGAAGTCTGAGCACGCCTTGCGTATGTCAGCTTCCTTCCTCATAACCGTGTCACGGGCGGGCTTCCTCACACTGGCTCCTGGCAGTCTTAGGCCCCGGCATCGACGGGAGAGGAATCCGAGAGGCCCCGAGCAACTCGCATGCGGACTGGCCTTTCCTGAGGCCACCAGAGCGGGTCCTCTGAGGTCCCCGTCGTAAGTCGAGAGCACCTGCCGCAACTCGAGAAAATCCAGGAGGTTCTCCCCTCCAGGCGAGATGAGGCCCATTTCCGCTGAGGCGTCTCGAGGCTAATCACACCTAACCTCTGGAACTTCCAGAGGGTCCTTTCACACCCTTGCTACAACTGAAGAAGTTCCCCGACATACCGTCTCCACTCGAGAGGAAGCACGAGAGTCCCGCCCATATCCAGAGGAGACCCGTTTCCGCCTCCTAGCTCGAGAGGAGGGTTCCTTTCCCTGCGTGGTTCTGGGAAAGAAATCCCTGGTGTTCCCATCGCAGCTCAAGAGGGAGTCGCTCTCCACAGGAAAGGCGAGAGGAACTCCAGGGTCGTAGCCACCATATCCCAGAGTCCCCCAGATGTCTCAGTCCATTCCAGGGAAAACTGTTTCCCCTGCACTGCCTCGACTTTCAAGCCGAGGATCGACTCACACCACGGTGGCACGTGGGACAGCCCTGTGGGAAAGCCTCGTGGGAAAGCCTCGTGGGAAAGCCTCTGAGGGAAAGCCACAGATCCCTTGATCCTATGGGAAGGGAAGCGTGACACTGCTGCTACAACTCGGGAGGAAAGCGCACGTGCATGCCCCCACTCTAGACGAGGACTGACTGCCCTGGGGAGACTCCAGAAGTACCCCAAGTTCCATGTCAGCACTGGAGAGGAATCCTCAGGTTCCGGCACCGACTCCACACAAGATCTTAGGCCCCGGCATCGACGGGAGAGGAAACCCGAGAGGCCCCCGAGCAACTCGCATGGGGACTGGCCTTTCCTGAGGCCACTAGAGCGGGTCACTGAGGTCCCCGTCAGTAAGTCGAGAGCACCTGCCGCAACTCGAGAAAATACAGGAGGTTCTCCCCTCCAGGCGAGATGAGGCCCATTTCCGCTGAGGCGTCTCGAGGCTAATCAATTCTAACATCTGGAACGTCCAAAGGGTCCTTCACACCCTTGCTGCAACTCAAGAAGTTCCCGGACATAACCGTCTCCACTTGAGAGGAAGCACGAGAGTCCCGGCCACATCCAGAAGAGCCCCGTTTCCGTATCATAACTCGAGAGGTGGGATCCTTTCCCTGCGTGGTCTGGGAAAGAATTCCCGGCGTTCCCGTCGTATCTCAAGAGGAGGCGCTCTCCACAGGAAAGGCGAGAGGAACTCCAGGGTCGTGCCACCATTCCCAGAGTCAACTAAATGTCTCCGTCCATTCCAAGGAAACCTGTTTTCCCTGCACTGCCTGGACTTTCAAGCTGAGGATCGACTCACACCACGGTGGCACGTGGGACAACCCTGTGGGAAAGCCTCGTGGGAAAGCCTCGAGGGCAAGGCACAGATCCCTTGATCCACGCGAAGGCAAGGGTGACACTGCTGCTACAGCTCAGGGAGGAAAGCGCACGTGCATGCCCCCAGCTCGAGACGAGGACTGACTCCCCAGGGGAGACTCCAGAATTACCCCAAGATCCATGTCAGCACTGGAGAGGAATCCTCAGGTTCCGACACCCCCTCCACACAAGATGTTAGGCCCCAGCATCGGACGGGAGAGGAATCCCGAGAGGCCCCCGAGCAACTCGCATGGGGACTGGCCTTTCCTGAGGCCACCAGAGCGGGTCCCTGAGGTCCCCGTCGTAAGTCGAGAGCCCCTGCTGAAACTCGAGAAAATCCAGGAGGTTCTCCCCTCCAGGCGAGATGAGGCCCATTTCCGCTGAGGCTTCTCGAGGCTAATCACACCTAACCTCTGAAACTTCCAAACGGTCCTTCACACCCTTTGCTGCAACTCTAGAAGTTCCCCGACATACCCGTCTCCACTGGAGAGGAAGCAGGAGAGTCCAGCCCACATCCAGAGGAGCCCCGTTTCCGCCTCCTAGCTCGAGAGGAGGGATCCTTTCCCTGCCTGGTCTGTAAAGAATTCCTGGTGTTCCCGTCGCATCTCAAGATGAGGTGCTCTACACAGGAAAGGCGAGAGGAACTCCAGGGATGTGCCACCATTCCCAGAGTCCCCCAGATGTCTCCGTCCATGTCCAGGGACACCTGTTTTCCCTGCACTGCCTCGACTTTCAAGCCGAGGATCGACTCACTGCGCGGTGACACGTGGGAGAGCCCTGTGGGAAAGCCTCTAGGGAAAGCCACAGATCCCTTGATCCACTCGACGGGAAGCGTGACACGGCTCTAGAGCTGGGGAGGAAAGCGCACGTGCATGCCCCCACTCGAGACGTGGACTGACTCCCCCTGGGGAGACTCCAGAAGTACCCCAAGATCCATGCCAGCCCTGGAGAGGAATCCTCAGGATCCGCAAACGACTCCACACAAGGTCTTAGGCCCCGACATCGACGGGAGAGGAATCCCGATAGGCCCCCGAGCAACTGTCATGGGGACTGTCCTTTCCTGAGGCCACCAGAGCGTGTCCCTAGGGTCCCCGTTGTAAGTCGAGAGCACCTGCCGCAACTCGAGAAAATCCAGGAGGTTCACCCTTCCAGGCGAGATGAGGCCCATTTCCGCTGAGGCTTCTCGAGGCTAATCACATCTAAACCTCTGAAACTTCCAAAGGGTGATTCACACCCTTGCTGCAACTCAAGAAGTTCCCCGACATACCCGTCTCCACTCGAGAGGAAGTACGAGTGTCCCGCCCTCATCCAGAGGATCCCCATTTACACCTCCTAGTTCGAGAGAAGGGATCCTTTCCCTGCGTGTTCTGGTAAAAAATTCTCGGTGCTTCCCGTCGCAGCTCAAGAGGAGGCGCTCTCCCAGGAAAGGCGAGAGGAACTCCAGGGTCGTGCCACCATTCCCAGAGACCCCAGATGTCTCAGTCCATTCCAGGGAAACCTGTTTTCCCGCACTGCCCTCGACTTTCTTGCCGAGGAACGACTCACACCACTGTACGGTGGCATGGTGGTACAAACCTGTGGGAAGCCTCGTGGGAAAGCCTCGAGGGATAGCCACAGATCCCTTGATCCACGGGAAGGGAAGCGTGAATCTGCTGCTTCCGCTCGGGTGGAAAGCGCACGTGCATGCCCCACACGAGACGACGAAAGACTCCCCTGGGGAGACTCCAGAAGTAGCCCAAGATCCATGTCAGCACTGGAGAGGAATCCTCAGGTTCCGGCACCGACTCCACACAAGGACTTAGGCCCCGGCATCGACGGGAGTGGAAGTCCCGAGAGGACCCCGAGCAACTCGCATGGATACTGGCCTTTCCTGAGGCCACCAGAGCGGGTCCCTGAGGTCCCCATCGTAAGTAGAGCCACCTGCCGCAACTAGAGAAAATCCAGGTGGTTTTCCCCTGAGGCGAGATGAGGCCCATTTCTGCTGAGGTGTCTCAAGGCTAATCACACCTAACCTCTGTAACTTCCAAAGGTTGATTCACACCCTTGCTTGCAACTCAAGAAATTCACCGACATACCCGTCTCTACTTGAGAGGAAGCACGAGAGTACCGCTCACATCCAGAGGAACCCGGGTTTCCGCTGGCCTAGCTCGAGAGGAGGGATCATTTCCTTTCGTGGTCGGGAAAGAATACCCAGCGTTCCCGTCGCTTCTCAAGAGGAGGCGCTCTCCACAGGAAAGGCGAGAGGAACTCCAGGGTGTGCCACCATTCCCAGAGTCCCCAGATGTCTCAGTCCATTCCAGGGAAACCTGTTTTCCCTGCACTGCTCGACTTTCAGCCAGGATAGACTCACACCACGGTGGCACGTGGACAGCCTGTGGGAAAGCTCGTGGGAAAGCCTCAGAGAAGCCGAGGGAAAGCCACAGATCCCTTGATCCACGGGAAGGAAGTGAACACTGCTGCTACAGCTCGGGAGAAAGCGCACGTGCATGCCCCACTCGAGACGAAGGACTGACTCCCCTGGGGAGACTCCAGAAGTACCCCAAGATCCATGTCAGCACTGGAGAGGAATCCTCAGGTTCCGCACCGAACTCCACACAGATTAGGCCCCGGCATCGACGGGAGAGGAATCCCCGAGAGGCCCCCGAGCAACTCGCATGGGGACTGGCCTTTCCTGAGGCCACCAGCGGTCCCTGAGGTCCCCGTCGTAAGTCGAGAGCACCTGCCGCAACTCAGAGAAAATACAGGAGGTTCTCCCTCCAGGCGAGATGAGGCCCATTTCCGCTGAGGCGTCTCGAGGCTAATCACATTCTAAACATCTGGAACTTCAAAGGGTCCTTCACACCCTTGCTGCAACTCAAGAAGTTCCCGACATAACCGTCTCCACTTGAGAGGAAGCACGAGAGTCCGCCACATCCAGAGAGCCCCCGTTTCCGTATCCTAACTCGAGAGGAGGGATCCTTTCCCTGCGTGGTCGGAAAGAATTCCCGCGTTCCCGTCGCATCTCAAGAGGAGGCGCTCTCCACAGGAAAGGCGAGGGAACTCCAGGGTCGTGCCACCATTCCAGAGTCAACTAAATGTCTCCGTCCATTCCAAGGAAACCTGTTTTCCCTGCACTGCCTGACTTTCAAGCTGAGGATCGACTCACACCACGGTGGCACGTGGGACAACCCTGTGGGAAAGCTCGTGGGAAAGCCTCGAGGGCAAGGCCAGATCCCTTGATCCACGCGAAGGGAAGCGTGACACTGCTGCTACAGCTCGGAGGAAAGCGCACGTGCATGCCCCACTCGAGACGAGGACTGACTCCC
>NW_017197554.1:0-8025 GCF_001704415.2 Capra hircus
CGGGTCCCTGAGGTCCCCGTCGTAAGTCGAGAGCACCAGCCGCAACTCGAGAAAATCCAGGAGGTTCTCCCTCCAAGCGAGATGAGCCCATTTCCGCTGAGGCGTCTCGAGGCTAATCACACCTAAACTCTGGAACTTCCAAAGGGTCCTTCACACCCTTGCTGCAACTCAAGAAGTTCCCCGACATACCCCTCTCACTCGAGAGGAAGCACGAGAGTCCCGCCCACATCCAGAGGAGCCCCGTTTCCGCCTCCTAGCTCGAGAGGAGGGATCCTTTCCCTGCGTGGTCGGGGAAAGAATTCCCGGCGTTCCCGTCGCATCTCAAGAGGAGGCGCTCTCCACAGGAAAGGCGAGAGGAACTCCAGGGTCGTGCCACCATTCCCAGAGTCCCCCAGATGTCTCAGTCCATTCCAGGGAAACCTGTTTTCCCTGCACTGCCTCGACTTTCAAAGCCGAGGATCGACTCACACCCACGTGGGACAGCCCGTGGAAAGCCTCGAAAGCCTCGTGGGAAAGCCTCCAGCCTCGAGGAAAGCCACAGATCCCTTGATCCACGCGAAGGAAGCGCACACAGCTGCTACAGCTCGGGAGGAAAGCGCACGTGCATACCCCTCTCGAGACGGACTGACTCCCCGGGGAGACTCCAGAAGTACCCCAAGATCCATGTCAGCACTGGAGAGGAATCCTCAGGTTCCGGCACCGACTTCACACAAGGTCTTAGGCCCCGGCATCGACGGGAGAGGAATCCGAGAGGCCCCGAGCAACTCGCATGTGGGGACTGGCCTTTCCTGAGGCCACCAGAGCGGGTCCTGAGGTCCCGGTCGTAAGTCGAGAGCACCTGCCGCAATCTCGAGAAAATCCAGGAGGTTCTCCCCTCCAGGCGAGATGAGGCCCATTTGCGCTGAGGCTTCTCGAGGCTAATCACACCTAACCCTGGAACTTCCAAAGGGTCCTTCACACCCTTGCTGCAACTCAAGAAGTTCCCCGACATACCCGTCTCCACTCGAGAGGAAGCACGAGAGTTCCGCCCATATCCAGAGGAGCCCCGTTTCCGCCTCCTAGCTCGAGAGGAGGGATCCTTTTCCAGCGTGTTCGGGAAAGAATTCCCGGCGTTCCCGTCGCATCTCAAGAGGAGGCGCTCTCACAGGAAAGGCTAGAGGAACTCCAGTGTCGTGCCACCATTCCCAGAGTCCCCCAGATGTCTCAGTCCATTCTAGGGAAACCTGTTTTCCCTGCACTGCCTCGATTTTCAAGACAAGGATCGACTCACACCATGGTGGCACGTGGGACAGCCCTGTGGGAAAGCCTCAGGGGAAAGCCACAGATTGCTTGATCCACGTGAAGAGAAGCGCGACACTACTGCTACAGCTCGGGAGGAAAGCGCACGTGTATTCCCCCTCTCGAGACGAGGACTGACTCCCCTGGGGAGACTCCAGAAGTACCCCAAGATACATGTCAGCACTGGAGAGGAATCCTCAGGTTCCAGCACCGACTTCACACTAGGTCTTAGGCCCCGGCATCGACGGGAGAGGAATCCCGAGAGGCCCCCGAGCAACTCGCATGTGGACTGGCCTTTCCTGAGGCCACCAGAGCGGGTCACTGATGTCCCCGTAAGTCGAGAGCACCAGCCGCAACTCGAGAAAATCCAGGAGTTCTCCCCTCCAGGCGAGATGAGGCCCATTTCCGCTGAGGCGTCTTGAGGCTAATCAAGCCTAACTTCTCTAACTTCCAAAGGGTCCTTCACACCCTTGCTGCAACTCAAGAAGTTCCCGACATACCCGTCTCCACTCGAGAGGAAGCACGAGAGTCCCGCCCACATTCAGAGGAGTACCGTTTCCGCCTAGCTCGAGAGGAGGTATCCTTTCCCTGCGTGTTCGGAAAGAATTCCCGGCGTTCCCGTCGCATCTCAAGAGCAGACGCTCTCCACAGGTAAGGCGAGAGGAACACAAGGGTCGTGCCACCATTCCCAGAGTCCCCCAGATGTCTCAGTCCATTCCAGGGAAACCTGTTTTCCCTGCACTGCCTCGACTTTCAAGCCGAGGATCACTCACACCACGGTGGCACGTGGGACAGCCCTGTGGGAAAGCCTCGTGGGAAAGCCTCGTGGGAAAGACTCGAGGGAAAGACACAGATCCCTTGATCCACGCGAAGGGAAGCGCGACACTGCTGCTACAGCTCGGAAGGAAACAGCACGTTCATGCCCCCACTGGAGACGAGGACCGACTCCATTGAGGAAACTCCAGAATTACCCCAATATCAATGTCGGCACTGGAGAGGAATCCTCAGGTTCCGGCACCGACTCCACACAAGTTCTTAGGCCCCGGCATCGTCGGGAGAGGAATGCCGACAGGCCCCGAGCAACTCGCATGGGGACTGGCCTTTCCTGAGGCCACCATAGCGTGTCCCTGAGGTCCCCGTCGTAAGTTAAGAGCACCTGCCGCAACTCGAGAAAATCCAGGAGGTTCTCCCCTCCAGGAGAGATGAGGCCCATTTCGGCTGAGACGTCTCGAGGCTAATCACACCTAACCTCTGGAACTTCCAAAGGTCCCTCACACCCTTGCTGCAACTCAAGAAGTTCCCCGACATACCCGTCTCCACTCGAGAGGAAGCACGAGAGTCCCGCCCACATTCAGAGGAGTCCCGTTTCCGCCTCCTATATCTCGAGAGGAGGGATCCTTTCCCTGCGTGTTCGGGAAAGAATTCCCGGTTTTCCCGTCGCATCTCAAGAGGAGGCGCTCTCCACAGGAAAGGCGAGAGGAACTCCAGGGTCGTTCCACAATTCCCAGAGTCCCCCAGACATCTCAGTCCATTCCAGGGAAACCTGTTTTCCCTGCACTGCCTCGGCTTTCAAGCCGAGGATCGACTCACACTCCGGTGGCACGTGGGACAGCCCTGTGGGAAACTCTAGCCTGGTGGGAAAGCCTCGAGGGAAAGCCACAGATCACTTGAACCCTGCGAAGGGAAAGCGTGACAACGCTGCTACAGCTCGGGAGAAAAGGCGCAAGTGCATGCCCCCTCTCAAGATGAGGACTGACTCCCCGGGGGAGACCCCAGAAGTACCCCCAAGATCCATGTCAGCACTGGAGAGGAATCCTCAGGTTCCGGCACCAAATCAACACAAGGTCTTAGGCCCCGGCATCGAAGGGAGAGGAATCCGGAGAGGCCCCCCGAGCAACTCGCATGGGTCTGGCCTTTCCTGAGGCCACCAGAGCGGGTCCCTGAGGTCCCCGTCGTAAGTCGAGAGCACCTGCCGCAACTCGAGAACATCCAGGAGGTTCTCCCCTCCAGGCGACATGAGGCCCATTTCCACTGAGGCGTCTCGAGGCTAATCACATCTAACGTCTGGAACATCCAAAGGGTCTTTCACACCCTTGCTGTAACTCAAGAAGTTCCCCGACATACCCGTCTCCACTGGAGAGGAAGCACGAGAGTTCTGCCCACATCCAGAGGAGCCCCGTTTCCGCCTCCTAGCTCGAGCGGAGGGATCCTTTCCCTGCGTGTTCGGGAAAGAATTCCCGGCGTTCCCGTCGCATCTCAAGAGGAGGCGCTCTCTACAGGAAAGGCGAGAGGAACTCCAGGGTCGTGCCACCATACCCAGAGTCCCCCAGATGTCTCAGTCCATTCCAGGGACAGCTGTTTTCCCTGCATTGCCTCCACTTTCAAGCCCAGGATCGACTCACACCACGGTGGCACGTGGGACAGCCCTGTGGGAAAGCCTCATGGGAAAAGCCTCGTGGGAAAGCCTCGAGGGAAAGCCACAGGTCCCTTGATCCACGCGAAGGGAAGCGTGACACTGCTGCTAGACCTCGGGAAGAAAGCGCACGTGCATGCCCTCACTCGAGACGAGGACCGACTCCATTGAGGAGACTCCAGAAGTACCCCAAGATCCATGTCAGCACTGGGAAGGAATCCTCAGGTTCCGACACCGGACTCCACGCAAGGTCTTAGGCCCCGGCATCGACGGGAGAGGAATCCTGAGAGGCCCACGAGCAACTCGCATGGGGACTGGCCTTTCCTGAGGCCACCAGAGCGGGTCCCTGAGGTCCCCGTCATTACGTTGAGAGCACCTGCCGCAACTCGAGAAAATCCAGTAGGTTCTCCCCTCCAGGCGAGATGAGGCCCATTTCCACTGACGCGTCTCGAGGCTAATCACGTCTAACATCTGCAACTTCCAAAGGGTCCTTCACACACTTGCTGCAACTCAAGAAGTTCCCCGACATACCCGTCTCCACTCGAGAGGAAGCACGAGAGTCCCGCCCACATCCAGAGGAGCCCCGTTTCCGCCTCCTAGCTCGAGAGGAGGGTTCCTTTCCCTGCGTGGTCGGGAAAGAATTCCCAGCGTTCCCGTCGCATCTCAAGAGGACCCGCTTTCCACATGAAAGGTGAGAGGAACTCCAGGGTCGTGCCACCATACCCAGAGTCCCCCAGATGTCTCCGTCCATTCCAGGGAAACCTGTTTTCCCTGCACTGCATCGGCTTTCAAGCCAAGGATCGACTCACACCACGGTGGCACGTGGGACAGCCCTGTGGGAAAGCCTCGAGGGATAGCCTCGTGGGAAAGCCTCCTGGGAAAGCCTCCTGGGAAAGCCTCAATGGAAAGCCACAGATCCCTTGATCCACGCGAAGGGAAGTGCCACACAGCTGCCACAGCTCGGGAGGAAAGCGCACGTGCATACCCCTCTCGAGACGAGGACTGACTTCCCTGGGGAGACTCCAGAAGTACCCCAAGATCCATGTCAGCACTGGAGAGGAATCCTCAGGTTTCAGCACCGACTTCACAGTAGGTCTTAGGCCCCGGTATCGACGGGAGAGGAATCCCGAGAGGCCCCCGAGCAACTCGCATGTGGACTGGCCTTTCCTGAGGCCACCAGATCGGGTCCCTGAGGTCCCCGACGTAAGTCGAGAGCACCTGCTGCAACTCGAGAAAATCCAGGAGGTTCTACCCTCCAGGCTAGATGAGGCCCATTTCCGCTGAGGCGTCTCGAGGCTAATCACACCTAACCTCTGGAACTTCCAACGGGTCCTTCACACCCTTGCTGCAACTCAAGATGTTCCCCGACATACCCGTCTCAAGTCGAGAGGAAGCACGAGAGTCCCGCCCACATCCAGAGGAGCACCGTTTCCGCCTCCTAGCTCCAGAGGAGGGATCCTTTCCCTGCGTGGTCGGGAAAAGAATTTCCGGCGTTCCCGTCGCATTTCAAGCGGAGGCGCAATCCAAAGGAAAGGCGAGAGGAACAACAGGGTCGTGCCACTATTCCCAGAGTCCCCCAGATGTCTCAGTCCATTCCAGGGAAACCTGTTTTCCCTGCACTGCCTCGACTTTCAAGCCGAGGATTGACTCACACCCCGGTGGCACGTTTGACAGCCCTGTGGTTAAGACTCGTGGGAAAGCCTCGAGGGAAAGCCACAGATCCCTTGATCCACACGAAGGGATGCGTGACACTGCTGCTGCTGCTCGGGAGGAAAGCGCACGTGCATGCCCCCACTCGAGAGGAGGACTTACTCCCCTGGGGAGACTCCAGATGTACCCCAAGATCCATGTCAGCACTGGAGAGGAATCCTCAGGTTCCGGCACCGACTTCACACAAGATCTTAGGCTCCGTCATTGACGTAGAGGAATCCCCGAGAGGCCCCCCGAGCAACTCGCATGGGGACTGGCCTTTCCTGAGGCCACCAGAGCGGGTCCTGAGGTCCCCCGTCGTAAGTCGAGAGCACCTGCCGCAACTCGAGAAAATCCAGGAGGTTCTCCCCTCCAGGCGAGATGAGGCCCATTTCCGCTGAGGCGTCTCGAGACTAATCACACCTAACCTCTGGAACTTCCAAAGGGTCCTTTCACACCCTTGCTGCAACTCAGGAAGATCCCCGACATTCCCGTCTCCACTCGAGAGGAAGCACGAGAGTCCCGCCCACATCCAGAGGAGCCACGTTTCCGCCTCCTAGCTCGAGAGGAGGGATCCTTTCCCTGCGTGGTCGGGAAAGAAATCCCGGCGTTCCCGGCGCATCTCAAGAGGAGGCGCTCTCCACAGGAAAGGCGCGAGGAACTCCAGGGTCGTGCCACCATACCCAGAGTCCCCCAGATGTCTCAGTCCATTCCAGGGACAGCTGTTTTCCCTGCATTGCCTCCACTTTCAAGCCCAGGATCGACTCACACCACGGTGGCACGTGGGACAGCCCTGTGGGAAAGCCTCATGGGAAAGCCTCGTGGGAAAGCCTCGAGGGAAAGCCACAGGTCCCTTGATCCACGCGAAGGGAAGCGTGACACTGCTGCTAGACCTCGGGAAGAAAGCGCACGTGCATGCCCTCACTCGAGACGAGGACCGACTCCATTGAGGAGACTCCAGAAGTACCCCAAGATCCATGTCAGCACTGGGAAGGAATCCTCAGGTTCCGACACCGACTCCACGCAAGGTCTTAGGCCCCGGCATCGACGGGAGAGGAATCCTGAGAGGCCACGAGCAACTCGCATGGGACTGGCCTTTCCTGAGGCCACCAGAGCGGGTCCCTGAGGTCCCCGTCATACGTTGAGAGCACCTGCCGCAACTCGAGAAAATCCAGTAGGTTCTCCCCTCCAGGCGAGATGAGGCCCATTTCCACTGACGCGTCTCGAGGCTAATCACGTCTAACATCTGCAACTTCCAAAGGGTCCTTCACACACTTGCTGCAACTCAAGAAGTTCCCGACATACCCGTCTCCACTCGAGAGGAAGCACGAGAGTCCCGCCCACATCCAGAGGAGCCCCGTTTCCGCCTCCTAGCTCGAGAGGAGGGTTCCTTTCCCTGCGTGGTCGGGAAAGAATTCCCGGCGTTCCCGTCGCATCTCAAGAGGACCCTCTCCACATGAAAGGTGAGAGGAACTCCAGGGTCGTGCCACCATACCCAGAGTCCGCCAGAAAATTCCTTGTCGGGAATTTAATTGGCCTTCCGCGTAAACCTAGCTATTCAGCCTTTCCTCTAGTTAATCTTCTTACTACCCTATAATTTCTTAATCTAATCTTACATTAATAATTACACAAGACTTTCCACGTCAACGCTGTCCATCCGTCGAATTCCCTGGATGCAGCGAGGATGGACACCGGCACACTGAGCTATCTGGGGGACTCTTGGAATGATGTCACGACACTGGAGTTTCTCTCGCCTTTCCTGTGGAGAGCGCCTCCTCATGAGATGCGACGGGAACACCGGGAATTCTTTCCGGAACATACAAGGAAAGGATACCTGACCGCGAGGTACGAGGCGGAAACGGGGCTCCTCTGCATGTGGCGGGACTCTCGTGCTTCCTCTCGAGTGGAGTCAGGTATGTTGGGGAACTTCTTGAGTTGTAGCAAGTGAGTGAAGGACCCTTTGGAAGTTCCAGAGGTTAGGTGTGATTAGCCTCGAGTCGCCTCAGCGGAAATGGGCCTCATCTCGCCTGGAGGGGAGAACCTCCTGGATTTTCTTGTGTTAAGGCAGGTGCTCTCGACTTATGTCGGGAACCACAGGGACCCGCTCTCGTGGCCTCAGGAAAGGCCAGTCCCCATGCGCGTTGCGCGGTGGTCTCTCGGGATTCCTCTCCCGTCGATGCCGGGGCCTAACACCTTGTGTGGAGTCGGTGCCGGAACCTGAGGATTCCTCTCCAGTGCTGACATGGATCTTGGGGTACTTCTGGACTCTCCCCAGGGAAGTCAGTCCTCGTCTCGAGTGGGGCATGCACGTGCGCTTTCCTCCTGAGCTGTAGCAGCAGTGTCACGCTTCCCTTCGCATGGATCAAGGGATCTGAGCCTTTCCCTCGAGGCTTTCCCACGAGGCTTTCCCACAGGGCTGTTCCACGTGCCACCGTGGTGTGAGTCGATCCTCGTCTTGAAAGTCGAGGCAGTGCAGGGAAAACAGGTTTCCCTGGAATGGACTGAGACATCTGGGGACTCTGGGAATGGTGGCGACCCTGGAGTTCCTCTCGCCTTTCCTGTGGACAGCGCCTCCTCTTGAGATGCTATCGGATGGGAATTCTTTCCGACACGCAGAGAAAGGATCCTTGCTCTCGAGCTAGGAG
>NW_017197555.1:0-8024 GCF_001704415.2 Capra hircus
CCCTCACCCTAATAGGAATGTAACTTATTTGGAGGGTGGTGGCCTGGTTTAAGAAAAACACCCTTGGAAGAAATAAGTTTATTTGGTTATCAGAAAGAAAGGATCATATGTCAAGGTCTGGACCAGATTCATGCCAGAAGATGATGTAAGATCCCTAAGACCTTTTTTTTTATACATTTATGTGAAGCACCTGATTTTGATAAAAGGTCAGGATGCCGACTCCTGCGTGACTCTGTATTCATCCCTATGTGTAACAAGAGGTATACAAGCAAAACCAAAAATAAAGAAATCAGATCAGTTTCCGGAAAGACTGATTCCCCATGTCGCTTCTTTTTTGCTCCCGTTTTTCTGGCTGAATTCTCTACTGGAGGATGGATGTTATTCCACGTAATCCAAGTTATTCAGCCTCTTTTTCTCCAAATAATCTTCCTACTACACAATCCATTTCTAATCTCTTTATATCTGGGATTAAATATGTATATTTCCAAAGACGACGACTACGTCCCCACCTTCGAATCACGCTGGATCCACCGGGCTGGACCACGGGGGACTTTCCCTGCTTGGTCGGGAAAGTATTCCCGGCGTTCCCACCGCATCTCAAGAAGAGGCGCTCTCCACAGGAAAGGCGAGAGGAACTCCAGGGTCGTGCCACAATTCCAAGAGTCCCCCAGATGTCTCAGTCCATTCCAGAGGAACCTGTTTTCCCTGCACTGCCTTGATTTTCACGCCGAGGATCGACTGGCACCATGGTGGCACGTGGGACAGCGATGTGGGAAAGCCTCGTGGAAAGCCTCGAGGGAAAGCCGTGAGAAATACCTCGAGGGAAAGACATAGATCTCTTGATCCACGCGACGGGCAGCGTGACACTGCTACTGCAGCTCAGGAGGTAAGCGTTCTTGCATGATCCCGCTGAGAAGAGGACTGACACCCCTGGGGAGACTCAAGAAGTACCCCAAGAACCATGTCACCACGGAGAGGAATCCTCAGGTACCGCCTCGACTTCACACAAGGTCTTAGGCCCCACCATCGACGGGAGAGGAATCCTGAGAGGCCCCGTAGCCACTCGGATGGGAACTGGCCTTTCCTGACGCCACCAGAGCGGGTCCCTGAGGTCCCAGCGTACGTTGAGAACACCTGCCACAATTCGAGAAAATCCAGGAGGTTCTCCCTCCAGGCAAGATGAGGCCAATTTCCGCTGAGGCACTCGAGGCTAATCACACCTAAACTCTGGAAATTCCAAAGGTTCCTTCACAACCTTGCTGAAACTCAAGAAGTTCCCCGACATACCCGTCTCCACTCCAGAGGAAGCACGAGGGTCCCGCCCACATCCAGAGGAGCCCCCGTTTCTGCCTCGGACCTCGAGATGACGGATCCTTTCCCTGCTTGGTCGGGAAAGAATTCCCGGCGTTCCCGTCCCATCTCAAGAGGAGGCGCTCTCCACAGGAAAGGCGAGCGGAACTCCAGGGTCGTACCACCATTCCAAGAGTCCCCCAGATGTCACAGTCCATTCCAGAGGAACCTGTTTTCCCTGCACTGCCTCGACTTTCAAGCCGAGGATCGACTCACACCATGGTGGCAGGTGGGACAGCCCTGTGGGAAAGACTCTTGGGAAAGCCTTGAAGGAAAGACTTGAGTGAAAGCTACAGATCCCTTGACCACGCGTTAGGAAGCGTGACACTGCTGCTACAGCTCGGGAGGAAAGCGCACGTGCATGCCCACACTCGAGACGAGGACTGACTTCCCTGGGGAGACTCCAGAAGTACCCCAAGAACCATGTCAGCACTGGAGAGGAATCCTCAGGATCCGGCCTCGACTCCACACAAGGTCTTAGGCCCCGGCATCGACCCAAGAGGAATCCCGAGAGTCCCCTGGGCAACTTGCATGGGGACTGGCCTTTCCTGAGGCCACGAGACAGGTTCCCTGAGGTCCCCGTCGTAATTCGAGAGCACCTGCCGTAACTCGAGAAAATCCAGGAGGTTCTCCCTACAGGCAAAATGAGGCCTATTTCCACTGACGCATCTAGAGGCTAAGCACACCTAACCTCTGGAACTTCCAATGGTTCCTTCACACACTTGCTGCAACTCAAGAGCTTTCCCGACATACCCGTCTACACTCAAAGGAAGCACGAGGTCCCGCCCACATCCAGAGAAGCCCCGATCCCCCTCGAGGCTCCAAAGGAGAGATCTTTTAACTGCTTGCATTTCCCGAGTCAAAGACCTTGTGTTGAGTTGGGACCGGAAACTGAGGATTCCTCTCCAGTGCTGACGTGGATTTTTGGGTACTTCTGGACTCTCCCCAGGGGAGTCAGTCCTCGTCTCGAGTGGGGAAATGCACGTGGGCTTTCCTCCCTAACGGTGGCAGCAGTGTCATGCTACCCGACGGGTGGATCAAGGGATGTGTGGCTTTCCCTGTAGGATTTCCCATGAGGCTTTCCCACGAGGCTAACACACAGGGCTGTCCCACGTGCCACCGTGGTGTGAGTCGATCCTCGACGTGACAGTCAAGGCAGTGCAGGTAAAAGAGTTTCCTTTGGAATGGACTCAGTCCTCTGGGGGACTCTTGGAATGGTGGCACGACCCTGGAGTTCCTCTCGCCTTTCCTGTGGAGAGCGCTTCCTCTTGGATGCGACGGGAATGCCAGGAATTCTTTCCCGACCACGCAGGGAAAGGATCCCTCATCTCGAGCTACAAGGAGGAAAAGGGCCTTCTCTGGATGTGCAAGGGACGCTCGCGGCTTCCTCTCGAGTGGACAAGGGTATGTCGGGGAACTTCTTGAGTTGCAGCAAGGGTGTGAAGGACCCTATGGAAGTTCCAAAGGTTAGATGTGATTAGCCTCGAGTCGCCTCAGCGGAAATGGGCCTCATCTAGCCTGGAGGGGAGAATCTCCAGGTTTTTCTCGAGTTGCGGTAGGTGCTCTCGATTTACGACGGGGACCACAGGGACCCTATCTGGTGGCCTCAGGAAAGGCCACTCTCCGTGCGAGTTGCTTATTGGCCTCTCAGGATTCCTCTCCCTTCAATGCTGGGGCCTAAGACCTTTTGTGAAGTCGGGGCCGTAAACTGAGAATTATTCTCCAGTGCTGACATGGATCTTGGGGGTACTTCTGGAGTCTCCCCAGGGGAGTCAGTCCTCGTCTCGAGTGGGGGCATGCACGTGCGCTTTCCTCCTGAGCTGTGGAAGCAGTGTCACGCTTCCCATCGCGTGGATCAAGGGATCTGTGGCTTTCCCTCGAGGCTTTCCCTCAAGGCTTTCCCACGAGGCTTTCCTACGAGGCTTTACCACAGGGCTGTCCCACGTGCCACTGTGGTTTGAGTCGATCTTCGGCGTGAAAGTCGAGGCAGTTTGGGGAAAACAGGTTCCTCTGAAATGGACTGAGACATCTGGGGGACTCTTGGAATGGTGGCCTGACCTGGAGTACCTATCCCCTTTCCTGTGGAGAGGGCCTCCTCTTGAGATGCGACGGGAACCTCGGGAATTCTTTTTCGACCAAGTAGGGAAAGGATCCCTCATCTCGAGCAAAGAGGCGGAAACGGGGCTCCTTTGGATGTGGGCGGGACCCTTCTGCTTCCTCTCGAGTGCATACGGGTATATCGGGGAACTTCTTGAGTTGCAGCAAGGGTGTGAAGGAACCTTTGGACGGTTCAGGGGGTAGGTGTGATTGGCCTCGAGATGCTTCAGCAATAATTCGCCTCTGTTCGCCTGGAGGGGAGAACCTCCAGGATTTTCTCGACTTGCGGCAGGTGCTCTCGACTTACGACGGGGACCTCAGGGACCCGCTCTGGTGGCCTCAGGAAAGGCAGGTCCCCATGCGAGTTGCTAGGGGACCTCCCTGGATTCCTCTACCGTAGATGCCGGAACCTAAGACCTTGTCTGGAGTTGGGGCCGGAACGTGAGGATTTCTCTCCAGGCCTGACATGGATCCTGGGGTACTTCTGGAGTCTCCCCAGGCGATTCAGTCCTCATCTCGAGTGGGGGCATGCACGTGCGCTTTCCTCCCGAGCTCTAGAACCAGTGTCAGTCTTCCCGGCCCGACGATCAAGGGATCTGTGGCTTTCCCTCTGGGCATTCCCACCAAGTTTTCCAAACAGGCTTTCCCACAGGGCTGTCCCAAGTGCCACCGTTGTGTGGGTCGATCATCTGCATGAATGTCGAGGCAGTGCAGGGAAAACAGGTGTCCCTTGGCATGGACTGAGACATCTGGAGGACTCTGGGAATGGTGGCACGACAATGGAGTTCCTCTGGCCTTTCCTGTGGAGAGCGCCTGTTCTTGAGAGGCGACGGGAACACCGGGAATTCTTTCCCGACCACACACTGAAAGGATTCCCCGTCTCGAGCTAGGAGGCGGAAACGGGGCTCCTCTGGATGTGGGCGGGACTCTCGAGCTTCCTCTCGAGTGGAGACGGGAATGTCGGGGAACTTCTTGATTTGCAGCAAGGGTGTGAAGGACTCTTTGGAAGTTCCAGAGTTTAGGTGTGATTAGCCCTCGAGACGCCTGTCAGCGGAAATGGGCCTCATTTCGCCTGGAAGGAAGAACCTCCTGGATTTTCTCGAGTTGTGGCAGGTGCTCTCCAATTATGACGGGGACCTCAGGGACCTGCTCTGGTGGCCTCAGGAAAGACCATTCCCCATGCGAGTTGCTCTGGGGCCTCTCGGGATTCCTCTTCCATCGATGCCGGGGTCTAAGACCTTGTGTGGAGTCGGTGCTGGAACCTGAGGATTCCTCTCCAGTGCTGACATGGATCTTGGGGTACTTCTGGAGTCTCCACCAGGGGAGTCAGTCCTCGTCTCGAGTGGGGGCAGGGACATGCGATTTCCTCCCGAGCTGTAAGCAGCAGAGTCATGCTTCCCTTCGCGTGGATCAAGGGATCTGTGGCTTTGCCTCAAGGCTTTCCACTAGGCTTTCCCACGAGGCTTTCCCACAGGGCTGTCCCACGTGCCACCGTGGTGTGAGTCGATCCTCGGCTTGAAAGTCGAGGCAGTGCAGGGAAAACAGGTTTCCCTGGAATGGGACAGACATCTGGGGGACTCTGGGAATGGTGGCCCGACCCTGGAGTTCCTCTCGCCTTTCCTATGGAGAGAGCCTCCTCTTGAGATGCGACGGGAACGCCGGGAATTCTTTCCCGACCACGCAGGGAAAGGATCCCTCCTCTCGAGCTATGAGACGGAAACGGGGCTCCTCTGGATGTGGGCAAAACTCTCGTGCTTCCTCTCGAGTCGAGACGGGTATGTCGGGGGAACTTCTTGAGTTGCAGCAAAGGGTGTGAAGGACCTTTGAAAATTCCAGAGGTTAGGTGTGATTAGCCTCAAGATGCCTCAGCGGAAATGGGCCTCATATAGCCTGGAGGGGAGAACCTCCTGGATTTTCTCGAGTTGCGGCAGGTGCTCTCGACTTACGACGGGGACCCCTGGGACCCGCTCTGGTGGCCTCAGTAAAGGCCAGTCCCCATGCAAGGTGCTCGGGGCCTCTCGGGATTCCTCTCCGTCGATGCGGGGCCTAAGACCTTGTGTGGAGTCGGTGCCGGAACCTGAGGATTCCTCTCCATTGCTGACATGGATCTTGGGGTACTTCTGGAGTCTCCCCAGGGGAGTCAGTACGCGTCTCGAGTGGGGGCATGCACGTGCGCTTTCCTCCCGAGCTGTAGCAGCAGTGTCTCCCTTCCCCGCGAGGATCAAGAGATCAGGGGCTTTCCCTCGAGGCTTTCCCACGAGGCTTTCCACGAGGCTTTCCCACGGGCTTTCCCACAGGGCTGTCCCACGTGCCACCGTGGTGTGAGTCGATACTCGGCTTGAAAGTCGAGGCAGTACAGGGTAAAAGGTTTCCCTGGAATGGACTGAGGCATCTGGGGGACTCTGGGAATGGTAGCACGACCCTGGAGTTCCTCTCGCCTTTCCGGTGAGAGCGCCTCCTCTTGAGATGCGACGGAAATGCCGGGAATTCTTTCCCGACCACGCAGGGAAAGGATACCTCCTCTCGAGGTAGGAGGCGGAAACGGGGCTCCTCTGGATGTGGGCGGGACTCTCGTGCTTCGTCTCAAGTGGAGACGGGTATGTCGGGGAACTTCTTGAGTTGCAGCAATGGTGTGAATGACCATTTGGAAGTTCCAGATATTAGAAGTGATTAGACTCCAGACGCCTCAGCGGAAATGGGCCTCATCTCGCCTGGATGGGAGAACCTCCTGGATTTTCTCGAGTTGTGGCAGGTGCTCTCGACTTACGATGGGGACCTCAGGGACCCTTTCTGGTGGCCTCAGGAAAGGCCAGTCCCCATGTGAGTAGCTTGGGGCCTCTCGGGATTCCTCTCCCGTTGATGCCGGAGCCTAAGTTCTTGTGTGGGAGTCGGTGCTGTAACCTGAGGATTCCTCTCCAGTGCTGACATAGATCTTGGGGTACTTCTGGAGTCTCCCCAGGGCAGTCAGTCCTCTACTCGAGTGGGGGCATGCACGTGCGCTTTCCTCCCGAGCTGTAGCAGCAGTGTCACGCTTCCCTTCGCGTGGATCAACGGATCTGTGGCTTTCCCTCGACGCTTTCCCAAGAGGCTTTTCCACGAGGCTTTCCACAGGGCTGTCCCACGTGCCACCGTGGTGTGAGTCGATCCTCGGCTTGAAAGTCGACGCAGTGCAGGGAAAACAGGTTTCTCTGGAATGGACTGAGACATCTGGGGGACTCTGGGAATGGTGGCAAGACCCTGGAGTTCCTCTCGCCTTTCCGGTGGAGAGCGCCTCCTCTTGAGATGCGACGGGAACGCCGGGAATTCTTTCCGACCACGCAGGGAAAGGATCCCTCCGCTCGAGGTATGAGGCGGAAACGGGGCTGCTCTGGATTTGGGCGGGACTCTCGTGCTTCCTCTCGAGTGGAGACGGGTATGTCGGGAACTTCTTGAGTTGCAGCAAGGGTGTGAAGGACCCTTTGGAAGTTCGAGAGGTTAGGTGTGATTAGCCTCGAGACGCCTCAGCAGAAATGGGCCTCATCTCGCCTGGAGGGGAGAACCTCCTGGATTTTCTCGAGTTGCGGCAGGTGCTCTCGACTTACGACTGGGACCTCAGGGACCCGCTCTGGTGGCCTCAGGAAAGGCCAGTCCCCATGCAGTTGCTCGGGGGCCTCTCGGATTCCTCTCCCGTCGATGCCGGGCCCTGGGACCTTGTGTGGAGTCTGTGCCGGATCCTGAGGATTCCTCTCCAGTGCTGACATGGATCTTGGGTACTTCTGGAGTCTCCCAGGGGAGTCATTCCTCGTCGCGAGTGGGGATATGCACGTGGGTTTTCCTCCCGAGCTGTAGCAGCAGTGTCACGCTTCCCTTCGCGTGGATCATGGGATCTGTGGCTTTTCCTCGAGGCTTTCTCAGGAGACTTTCCCACGAGGCTTTCCCACAGGGCTGTCCCACATGCCACCGTGGTGTGAGTCGATCCTCAGCTTGAAAGTCGAGGCAGTGCAGGAAAAAGGTTTCCGTGGAATGGAATGAGACATCTGGGGGAGTGTGGAACGGTGGCACGAACCTGGAGTTCCTCTCCCGTTTCAAGTGAGAGCGCCTCCTCTGAGATGCGACGGAAACTCGGGAATACTTTCCGACCACGCAGGGAAAGGATCCCTCTCCTCGAGCTATGAGGCGGAAACGGGGCTCCTGTGTATGTGGGCGGGACCTCGTCCTTCTTCTCGAGTGGAGTCGGGTATGACGGGGAACTTCTTGAGTTGCAGCAAGGGTGTGAAGGACCCTTGGGAAATTCCAGCGTTTAGGTGTGATTAGCCTCGAGAGCCTCAGCGGAAAAGGGCCTCATCTCGCCTGGAGGGGAGAACCTAATGGATTTTCTCGAGTTGCGGCAGGTGCTCTCGACTTACGACTGGGACCTCAGGGACCCGCTCTGGTGGCCTCAGGAAAGGCCAGTCCCCATGCAAGTTGCTCGGGGCCTCTCGGGATTCCTCTCCCGTCGATGCCGGGGCCTAAGACCTTGTGTGGAGTCGGTGCGAACCTGAGGATTCCTCTCCAGTGCTGACATGGATCTTGGGGTACTTCTGGAGTCTCCCCAGTGG
>NW_017197556.1:0-8023 GCF_001704415.2 Capra hircus
CTCGAGTTTGTGGGCAGGTGCTCTCAATTACGACGGGGACCTCAGGGACCGCTCTGGTGGCCTCAGGAAAAGGCCAGTCCCCAGCGAGTTGCTCGGGGTCATCTCGGGATTCATCTCCCGTCGATGCCGGGGCCTAAGATCTTGTGTGGAGTCGCTGTCGGAACCTGAGAATTCCTCTCCGGTGCTGACATGGATCTTCGGATATTTCTGGAGTCTCCCCAGGGGAGTCAGTCCTCGTCTCGAGTGGGGGCTTGCACTTGCGCTTTCCTCCCGAGCTGTAGCAGCAGTGTCACGCTTCCTTCGCTTGGATCAAGGGATCTGTGGCTTTCCCACGAGGCTTTCCCCGCAAGGCTCTCCGCAGGGCTGTCCACGTGCCACCGTGGTGTGAGTCGATCCTCGGCTTGAAAGTCTAGGCAGTGCAGGAAAAAACAGGTATCCCTGGAATGGACTGAGACATCTGGGGGACTCTGGGAATGGTGGCACGACCCTGGAGTTCCTCTCGCCTTTCCTGTGGAGAGCGCCTCTACTTGAGATGCGACAGGAACGCCGGGAATTCTTCCCGACCACGCAGGGAAAGGATCCCTCCTCTCGAGCTAGGAGGCGGAAACGGGGCTTCTCTGGATGAGGGCGGGACTCTCGTGTTTCCCCTCGAGTGGAGACGGGTATGTCGGGGAACTTCTTGAGTTGCAGCAAGGGTTTGAAGGACCCTTTGTAAGTTCCAGAGGTTAGGTGTGATTAGCCTCGAGACGTCTCCAGCGGAAATGGGCCTCATCTCGCCTGAGCGGAGAACCTCCTGGATTTTCTCGAGTTGCGGCAGGTGCTCTCAACTTACGATGGGGACCTCAGGACGTCTGGGCCTCAGGAAAGGCCAGTCCCCATGCGAGTTGTTCGGGTGCCTCTCGTATTCCTTTCTCCGTCGATGCCGGGGCCTAAGACCTTGTGTGGAGTCTGTGCCGGAACCTGAGGATTCCTCTCCAGTGCTGACATGGACCTTGAGGTACTTCTGGAGTGTCCGCAGGGGAGTCAGTCCTCGTCCCGATTGGTGGCATGCACGTGCGCTTTCCTCCCGAGCTGTAGCAGCAGTGTCACATTCCCTTCCCGATCAAGGGATCTGTGGCTTTCCCTGGAGGCTTTCACACGAGGCTTTCCCACGAGGCTTTCCCCACATGGTTGTCCCACGTGCCACCGTGATGTGAGTCGATCCACGGCTTGAATGTCGAGGCAGTGCAGGAAAACAGGTTTCCCTGGAATGGACTAAGACATCTTGGGGACTCTGGGAATGGTGGCACGACCCTGGATTTCCTCTCGCCTTTCCTGTGGAGAGCGCCTCCTCCTGAGATGCGACGGGAACGCCGGGAATTTTTGCCGACCACGAAAGGAAAGGATCCCTCCTCTCGAGCTAGGAGGCGGAAACGGGGTCCCTCTGGATGTGGCGGGACTCTCGTGCTTCCTCTTGAGTGGAAACGGGTATGTCGGGAACTTCTTGAGTTGCAGCAAGGCTGTGAAGGACCCTTTGGAAGTTCCAGAGATTAGGGGTGATTAGCTTCCAGTCGCTCAGCGGAAATGGGCCTCATCTCGCCTGGAGGGACTACCTCCTGGATTTTCTCGAGATAGGGCAGTTGCTGTCGACTTACGACGGTGACCTCAACGACCGCTCTGGGGCCTCAGAAAAGGCCACTCCCCATGCGAATTTCTCGGGGCCTCTCGGGATTCCTCTCCCGTCGATGCCGGGGCCTAAGACCTTGTGTGGAGTCAGTGCCGGAACCTGAGGTTTCCTCTGCAGTGCTGACATGGATCTTGGGTACTTCTGGAGTCTCCCCAGGGGAGTCAGTCCCCTCTAGAGTGGGGGCATGCACGTGCGCTTTCCTCCCGAGCTGTAGCAGCAGTGTCACGCTTCCCTACGCGTGGATCAAGGGGATCTGTGGCTTTCCCTCGAGGCTTTCCCACGAGGCTTTCCCACGAGGCTTTCCCACGACTTTCCCACATGGTTGTCCCACGTGCCACCATGATGTGAGTCGATCCACGGCTTGAATGTCGAGGCAGTGCAGAGAAAACAGGTTTCCCTGGAATGGACTGAGACATCTTGGGGACTCTGGGAATGGTGGCACGACCCTGGATTTCCTCTCGCCTTTCCTGTGGAGAGCGCCTCCTCCTGAGATGCGACGGGAACGCCGGGAATTCTTTGCCGACCACGAAAGGAAAGGATCCCTCCTTTCGAGCTAGGACGCGGAAACGGGGCCCCTCTGGATGTAGGCGGGACTCTCGTGCTTCCCCTTGAGTGGAGACGGGTATGTCCGGGAAACTTCTTGAGTTGCAGCAAGGCTGTGAAGGACCCTTTGGAAGTTCCAGAGATTAGGGGTGATTAGCTTCCAGTCGCCTCAGCGGAAATGGGCCTCACCTCGCCTGGAGGGGACAACCTCCTGGATTTTCTCGACTTGCGGCAGGTGCTCTCGACTTACGGACCGGGGACCACAGGGACCCCTCTGGTGGCCTCAGGAAAAGGCCAGTCCCCATGCGAGTTGCTCGGGAGCCTTTCGGGATTTCTCTCCCGCCCGATGCCGGGGCCCTAAGACCTTGTGTGGATTCGGTGCCGGAACCTGAGGATTTCCTCTCCAGTGCTGACATGGACCTTGAGGTTACTTCTGGAGTCTCCGCCAGGGGGAGTCAGTCCTCGTCCCGATAGGTGGCCATGCACGGGCGCTTTCCTCCCGAGCTGTAGCAGCAGTGTCACGTTCCCTTCCCGTGGATCAAGGGATCTGTGGCTTTCCCTGGAGGCTTTCACACGAGGCTTTCCCACGAGGCTTTCCCACATGGCTGTCCCACGTGCCACCGTGATTGTGAGTCGATCCACGGCTTGAATGTCGAGGCCAGTGCAGGGAAAACAGGTTTCCCTGGAATGGACTGAGACATCTTGGGGACTCTGGAAATGGTGGCACGACCCTGGATTTCCTCTCGCCTTTCCTGTGGAGAGCGCCTCCTCCTGAGATGCGACGGGAACGCCGGGAATTTTTTGCCGACCACGAAGGAAAGGATCCCTCCTCTCGAGCTAGGAGGCGGAAACGGGGCCCCTCTGGATGTAGGGCGGGACTCACGTGCTTCCTCTTGAGTGGAGACGGGTTATGTCGGGGGAACTTCTTGAGTTGCAGCAAGGCTGTGAAGGACCCTTTGGAAGTTCCAGAGATTAGGGGTGATTAGCTTCCAGTCGCCTCAGCGGAAATGGGCCTCATCTCGCCTGGAGGGGACTACCTCCTGGATTTTCTCGAGATAGGGCAGTTGCTGTCGACTTACGACGGGACCTCAACGACCCGCTCTGGGGGCCTCAGAAAAGGCCACTCCCCATGCGAATTTGCTCGGGGCCTCTCGGGATTCCTCTCCCGTCGATGCCGGGGTCCTAAGACCTTGTGTGGAGTCAGTGCCGGAACCTGAGGTTTCCTCTGCAGTGCTGACATGGATCTTGGGGTACTTCTGGAGTCTCCCCAGGGGAGTCAGTCCTCGTCTCAGAGTGGGGGCATGCACGTGCGCTTTCCTCCCGAGCTGTAGCAGCAGTGTCACGCTTCCCTACGCGTGGATCAAGGGATCTGTGGCTTTCCCTCGAGGCTTTCCCACGAGGCTTTCCCACGAGGCTTTCCCACAGGAGACTTTCCCACATGTCCCACGTTGCCACCCATGATGTGAGTCGATCCACCGGACTTGAATAGTGCGAGGCAGTGCAGAGAAAACAGGTTTTCCTGGAATGGACTGAGACATCTTGGGGACTCTGGGAATGGTGGCCTGACTCCTGGAGTTCCTCTCGCCTTTCCTGTGGGAGAGCGCCCTCCTCCTTGAGATGCGACGGGAACGCCTAGGAATTCTTTCAGCGACCACGAAAGGAAAGGATCCCTCCTTCGAGCTAGGACGGCCGGAAAACGGGGCCCCTCTGGATGTAGGCGGGACTCTCGGCTTCCTCTTGAGTGGAGACGGGTATGTCGGGGAACTTCTTGAGTTGCAGCAAGGGCTGTGAAGGACCCTTTGGAAGTTCCAGAGATTTAGGAGTCTGATTAGCTTCCTAGTCGTCCTCAGCGAAATGGGCCTCACCTCGCCTGGAGGGGACAACCTCCTGGATTTTCTCGACTTGCTGGCAGGTGCTCTCGACTTACGACGGGGACCACAGGGACCCCCTCTGGTGGCCTCAGGAAAGGCCAGTCCCCATGCGAGTTGCTCGGGAGCCTTTCGGGATTTCTCTCCCGCCGATGCCGGGGCCTAAGACCTTGTGTGGATTCGGTGCCGGAACCTGAGGATTCCTCTCCAGTGCTGACATGGACCTTGAGGTACTTCTGGAGTCTCCGCAGGGGAGTCAGTCCTCGTCCCGATAGGTGGCATGCACGGGCGCTTTCCTCCCGAGCTGTAGCAGCAGTGTCACGTTCCCTTCCCGTGGATCAAGGGATCTGTGGCTTTCCCTGGAGGCTTTCACACGAGGCTTTCCCACGAGGCTTTCCCACATGGCTGTCCCACGTGCCACCGTGATGTGAGTCGATCCACGGCTTGAATGTCGAGGCAGTGCAGGGAAAACAGGTTTCCCTGGAATGGACTGAGACATCTTGGGGACTCTGGGAATTGGTGGCACGACCCTGGATTTCCTCTCGCCTTTCCTGTGGAGAGCGCCTCCTCCTGAGATGCGACGGGAACGCGGGAATTTTTGCCGACCACGAAAGGAAAGGATCCCTCCTCTCGAGCTAGGAGGCGGAAACGGGGCCCCCTCTGGATTGTGGGCGGGACTCACGTGCTTCCTCTTGAGTGGAGACGGGTATGTCGGGGAACTTCTTGAGTTGCAGCAAGGCTGTGAAGGACCCTTTGGAAGTTCCAGAGATTAGGGGTGATTAGCTTCCAGTCGCCTCAGCGGAAATGGGCCTCATCTCGCCTGGAGGGGATACCTCCTGGATTTTCTCGAGATAGGGCAGTTGCTGCTCGGACTTACGACGGGGACCTCAACGGACCCGCTCTGGTGGCCTCAGAAAAAGGCCACGTCCCCATGCGAGTTGCTCGGGGCCTCTCGGGATTCCTCTCCCTGTCGATGCCGGGGCCTAAGACCTTGTGTGGAGTCAGTGCCGGAACCTGAGGTTTCCTCTGCAGTGCTGACATGGAACTGGTGTACTTCTGGAGTCTCCCCAGGGAGTCAGTCCTCGTCTCGAGTGGGGCATGTCACGTGCGCTTTCCTCCCGAGCTGTAGCAGCAGTGTCACGCTTCCCCTACGCGTGGATCAAGGGATCTGTGGCTTTCCCTCGAGGCTTTCCCACGAGGCTTTCCCACGAGGCTTTCCCACAGGGCTGTCCAACCTGCCATCGCGGTGTGAGTCGATCCTCGGATTGAAAGTGGAGGCAGTGCAGGGAAAACAGGTTTCCTTGGAATGGACTGAGACATCTAGGGGACTCTGGGAATGGGGCCTGATACTGGAGTTCCTCTCGCCTTTACCTGTGGAGAGCGCCTCCTCTTTGAGATGAGACGGGAACGCTAGGAATTCTTTCAGGACCACGCAGGGAAAGGATCCCTCCTCTCCGAGCTAGCAGGCGGAAACGGGGCCACTCTGGATACGGGCGGGACGCTCGGGTTCCTCTTGAGTGGAGACGGGTATGTCGGGGAACTTCTTGAGTTGCCAGCAAGGGTGTGAAGGACCCTTTGGAAGTTCCAGAGTTTAAGTCTGATTACCCCCTAGTTGTCTCAGCCGAAATGGGCCTCATCTCGCCTGGAGGGGAGAACCTCCTGGATTTTCTCGAGTTGCTGCAGGTGCTCTCGACTTACGACGAGGGCCTCAGGGACCCACTCTGGTGGCCTCAGGAAAGGCCAATCCCCATGCGAGTTTCTCCTGGGCCTCTGGGGATTCCTCTCCCGTCGATGCTGGGGCCTAAGACCTTGTGTGGACTCAGTGACGGAACCTGAGGATTCCTCTCCAGTGCCGACATGGATCTTGTGGTACTTCTGGAGACTCCCCAGGGGAGTCAGTCCTTGTCTCGAGAGGGGGCATGCACGTGCGATTTCCTCCCGAGCTGTAGCAGCAGTGTCATGCTTCCCTTTTCGTGGATCAAGGGATCTGTGGCTTTCCCTCTAGACTTCCCATGACACTTTCCCACGAGGCTTCCCACAGGCTTTCCCACGAGGCTTTCCCACAGGCACAGGGCTGTCCCACGTGCCACCGTGGTTTGAGTCGATCCTCGGCTTGAAAGACGAGGCAGTGCAGGGAAAACAGGTTTCCCTGGAATGGACTGAGACATCTGGGGAATCTGGGAATGGTGGCACGACCCTGGAGTTCCTCTCGCCTTTCCTGTGGAGAGCGCCTCCTCTTGAGATGCGACGGGAACTCCGGGAATTCCTTCCCGACCACGCAGGGAAACGATACCTCCTCCCGAGCTAGGAGCGGAAACGGGGCTCCTCTGGATGTGGGCGGATTATCGTGCTTCCTCTCGAGTGGAGACGGGTATGTCAGGGAACTTCTTGAGTTGCAGCAAGGGTGTGAAGAACCCTTTGGAAGTTCCAGATGTTAGAATTGATTAGCCTCAGCGGAAATGGGCCTCATCTGGCCTGGAGGGGAGAACCTCCTGTATTTTCTCGAGTTGCTGCAGGTGCTCTCAACTTACGACAGGGACCTCAGGGACCCGCTCTAGTGGCCTCAGGAAAGGCCAGTCCCCATGTGAGTTGCTCAGGGGCCTCTGGAATTCCTCTCCCGTCGATGCCGGGCCTAGATCTTTTGTGGAGTCGGTGCCGGAACCTGAGGATTCCTCTCCAGTGCTGACATCGACCTTGGGGTACTTCTGGAGTCTCCCCAGGGGAGTCAGTCCTCGTCTCGAGTGGGGGCATGCACGTGCGCTTTCCTCCCGAGCTGTAGCAGCAGTGTCACGATTCCCTTCGCGTGGATCAAGGATCTGTGGCTTTCCCTCGAGGCTTTCCCACGAGGCTTTCCCACAGGGCTGTCCTACGTACCACCGTTGTGTGATTCGATCCTCGGCTTGAAAGTCGAGGCAGTGCAGGGAAAACAGGTTTCCCTGGAATGGACTGAGACATCTGCGGGACTCTGGGAATGGTGGCACGACCCTTGAGTCCCTCTCGCCTTTCAGGTGTAGAGCGCCTCCTCTTGAGATGCAACGGGAACGCCGGGAATTCTTTCCCGACCCTGCAGGGAAAGGATCCCACCTCTCGAGCTAGGAGGCGGTAACGGGGCTCCTCTGGATGTGGGCGGGACGCTCGTGCTTCTCTCGTGTGGAGACAGGTATACCGGGAACTTCTTGCGTTGCAGGAAGGTGTGAAGGACCCTTTGGAAGTTCCAGAGGGTAGGTGTGATTAGGCTCGAGACGCCTCAGCAGAAAAGGAGCCTCAACTCGCCTGGAAGGGAGAATCTCCTGGATTTTCTCGAGTTGCTGCAGTGCTCTCGACATACGACGGGAATCTCAGGGACCCGCTCTGGTGGCCTCAGGAAAGGCCAGTCCACATGCACGTTGCTCGGGGCCTCTCGGGATTCCTCTCCCATCGATCCCGGGACCTAAGACCTTTGTGTGGAGTCGGTGCCTGAACCTGAGGATTCCTCTCCAGTGCTGACATGGATCTTGGGTTACTTCTGGAGTCTCCCCAGGGGAGTCAGTCCTCGTCTCGTGTGGGGGCATGCAGTTGCGCTTTCCTTCAGAGCTGTAGCAGCAGTGTCACGCTTCCCTTCGCGTGGATCAAGGAATCTGTGGCTTTCCCTCGAGGTTTTCCACGAGGCTTTCCCACCCACGAGGCTTTCCCACAGGGCTGACCCACGTGTCACCGTCGTGTGAGTCGATCCTCGCTTGAAAGTCGAGGCAGTGCAGGGAAAACAGGTTTCCCTGGAATGGACTGAGACATCTGGGGACTCTGGGAATGGTGGCACGACACTGGAGTTCCTCTCGCCTTTCCTGTGGAGATCGCCTCCTCTTGAGATGCGAGGGAATGCCGGGAATTCTTTCCCGACCACGCAGGGAAGGTCCCTCCTCTCGAGCCATGAGGCTGAAACGAGGCTCCTCTTGGATGTGGTGGGACT
>NW_017197557.1:0-8023 GCF_001704415.2 Capra hircus
CTTAAAACATCCTAGGAAGTAGGGGCTTTCCGAGGAGTCAAAATCTTTAAATAGGACTGATTAAAAAGTTTCATTTGTGAGTCAATGCTTGCTGCAAATTTCATATCCTTTATTTTAGATATAGTGGTATATAGAAAAACAAGTAGTAGACCTGGTATTAGCAACATTAGATCTTTGAGTTAAGTACCTTCTTTGTTATATCCCACTGCACCTTTGTTCTATAGAGATGTAACTTAATGCTTTAGGAGATGCAAATTAAAGAAAAACACTTCAGGGGGAAACAAAATCAACATTCATTAAGGAAGAGAGCTAAAAAGTGTTAACAAGCTTCTTGGCCAGAAGATAATGTAAATCACCTGAGACCTTTTGTATACAAAATGATGTATAGAAAGAGTCTGGGCTGCGAACGCTACATAATTCTGTGTTACCATTGATCTCCATGTTTTATCAAAAGTATAAAAGGCCTTCTGAACAATAAAGGATCGGACCAGTTTCTCGAACTAGTCTCTCGGCCTGGTTTCTTGGGACTCTGGCTCCCCCCATGTCTCTCTCTCTCCTCTTTCTCTCCCTTCCCTCTCTCTGCTCTTTACTTTAACTTCAGGCTGAATCTCCATCTGGGCGCGGGAGGCTCGCCAGGTCTACTTACTTGCCCGGCTGTTAAGACCCGCACGAAAGGGAGCTTAAGGCGAGGCACCTTAGATATTCAAGCGGGCGCCGGTGGCCCAACGTAGATGGTGCAAATTCCTTGTCTGGAATTTTATTGGCCTTCCGCGTAAACCAAGCTATTCAGCCCTCTTCCTCCACTTAATCTTCTTATTACACTATAGTTTCTTAATCTAATCTTACATTAATAAACAAACAAGTCTTTCCACGCCAACGCCGTCCACCCTTCGAATTCCCTGGATCCACCGGGCCAGGACCCCGGCAAGTGGCGCCCGGAACAGGCTATTCGAAGATAGGTTCCTCGGAGCAAAAGCTCCCCCCGGAGCACTCTCTGCTGCTCCCCCCGGAGCCCTCTCCGTTGCTCCCCCCGGAGCACTCTCTGTTGCTCCCCCCGGAGTGACTTTAATCACTCCCCCGGAGTACTTTCGGGTACTCCCCAGTGTTGTGTTCGGGACGGCTAGGACCCCACTCAGGGTGCCGCGGACCCCCCTGTAGGATAGACAGGGTGAGGACGAGTGGGAAGTGTTCAAGGGTTTAAGAGAAACCTGGTGCTCTAGAGGTTGAAAAGAAACCTGCTATCTTAGGGTTTAAAACAAAACCCCCTTGGCTAAGGTAAAACCTTTTTTGTCAGGAAGACTTTTCTATAACTCTTAATTTTCTGACACGGGTAACAATGACTCAAAACAATGACACCTCTTTATACAAGTAATTTTGTAACTGTTAAACAAAAAAGACAAATTAAAGATTAAAAGGCTAGTGTTATGAGACCAATGTCCTTGGTTTCCAGAAAAGAGATTTAGATACTTGGATAAAGGTAATAAAACAGCTAAAAACTAATTATACTTTGCATGGGCCTGTAAATGCTTTTGCTCTGTAAAATATTATTACAATGTTCTGGACCCCCGTCATGAGGCTGTTAGTTAGATAGCCTATGGAGAGACTATAGCAGTGGATCGTAGTGGGTCTCCACCTATTACGCAGATCATATTTTCTGCCATTGGCAAACAAAAGGAGAGAGACTGTACTCTTCCTCCCGAGGAAGGAGGGTGCTTATAGGACGCAGCGGCGAGCGCCCTGGAGAGCCCCCTCCCCCTCTACACAAACCAAACCTTTAAAAAAGTTGTCTTATTTAAGGCGACCACTGCAACCTCTGCTTGCGCCTCCCCAGGGCTTAAGAACTCCCCACTTTATATCCAAAGCCTCCCAGAACATTGCTTAAGTTTGAAAACGATAGTGACAATATTTTTGAGCAAAAGAGCTTTTAAAACAGAGCTTGCTCCTTGCATAAAATCCCCTCAGGAGGGGCCTCACCCAACAAAAAAAAAAAAAAAAAGAAAAAGGAAGAAAAACAGAAAAAAAAAAAGAAAATATTCGTAATAAAAAGGACTTTACAAATGCAAAATGTTTCTCTTGAGGCCAAATAGAACATTTTTTTGCCAAAATGTCTTGCTAAACAGAGATAACAAGCCGTACCAAACAACCCCAGGTAGCTCAGGCCTGGACCTCAGTTCCACCACCTTAATAATAATAGCTCCTGACTCAGATTCCAGTGGCTAGTCCCCTGCCTGAGGACATTGTAAGACTTGTGCTGGGGCATAGCTTGCTTTCTTTTCAAAAAATTTCGGTAGTGTCTTGTGTAGTAAATTCTGATTATACTAAAAAAATTGAAGTTTTGATATCGCCACCTGCTAAAACTGTGCAATTAAAATTAAAAAATAGCACAGCTTTTGCTTTTACCTTATTACCAGACAGAAAAACCAGACAAAAAAAGCCCCAGAGGATCTAGATCTAGCTTTTTGGTGCAAAAAATTGCAGCTTCTAGGCCTTTAAAAGATTTTTAAAGATATAAAATGTCATGGCTGTTAGACAATAGACAAGACGTTTCTTACATTGCTGAGAGACTAGCGCAGCTCCTGGCCAACATATACTACTGAAAAGGAGTTGGTGGGATTAGAAAAGTGGTATGCAGGATAAAAATGCTATAGAGTAAGAGGTGAGAGAGAGTTTAAAACCTTGGTGAATAGTGAGCTCCCCGTTGCTGGAAGTATTCAAGCAAAGATTAAGTGGTTACTTGTCATCTAAAAGGCTATAGACCAGATTTGGGTTATAAAAAGATCATTAAAAAAGCTTTTCTTGCTTCTTATATTTGGGTCTGCCAAAAGTTTTAAAACTGATAATGTCCTTTTAAAGCTGCTGAGAGATTGTTTACTAACTTTAAATGATTTCCAAAAATTATTAGGTGATATTAATTGGATATGCCCACATTTAAAACTGACTTTTGTAGATTTAAAGCCTTTTTTTGATTGCTGAAAAAAAAACAATCCTAATCCCAGTTCTAAGAAAAAGTTGACTAGTGTGACACAGTTGGCTTTCGTTAAAGTGAATGAGGCTTTAAATGATCAGTTAATTAAGATTAATATTGCCAAAAAAGGAGATTAAATTATTCTTGCCACAAAATGTATACCTACAGGATGCTTGTGACAAGAAGGCCCATTGGTTCCATCTAATGACCCCCCAAAAAATAGTTTTATCTTATCCCAACTTGGTGGAACAATGGCCTCTGCCTAAGAAAAAATTACTGCCATATTAATTTAAAAGATTAATTCAAGCATACTGATTTATTAAATTGTTCAGTAAAGAGCCATCAAAAATTGTAATTCCATATAACAAAAAACAACTTGATGCTTTTCAAATGTTTGATGATTGGCAGATTGCTATAGGAAATTCTTGTGATCAGATCTTGTATCATTTACCCTCACGTGCTTTGTTAATTCAAAAATTAAAAAAGGAGAAATTAAGTATAGTTTTCCCCCATCAGATTTTACAACATGTTCTCTTTGTAATAAGTTAAATGCTGATTCGTTTGGAACAGTAAAATAAAAAGCCATTGGTAAAGCAAAAAGATCTCCAGATAACAAAAAGATCCCGACCCAGAATTTTGCTGGGTCGAGGAAGTGTTTATATTTTTTCCACAGGGTGCAGATTCGTCAATTTGGATCCCGGACAGACTGATTCGCCACAAAAGAAAAAAGGGAACTTCTCTGCCGCCACCGCCGCGGGAAACAGCCGTGCACCAAAAGCTGCGGGCGGGGCCAGCCTGACTGACGGAACCCAGTGCACCGCACTCGCAGCCCCGTAACAGCGCCAGTGTCAGAGGGCGGGGTGAAGGCCGCTGCTCCCACCGGCAGAAGAGGCAAAAGAAACATCAAGATCCCGGCGGGACTAACAGCTGCTGCAGCGCAAACTCCAACCAGAAAATGACTCTATTTACTCTATTTTGGCTTGTCTATCCTCTCCTTATGTTCTTCTTTTCACCAATGATTCCAGAAAACTTAACGTACCTAATGTAGCGACTTGTGAACCATGGATGTTTTCATCTTGTTTAACTCCTCAAAGTAATGTCTGCTCTTTTGTGGTTTTAAAGATGTCCTGTAACTGTAACAACTTATTGATATGATAATTATGTTCTTGCTGTGTTACAGTAACTGTTATTGTTACTATGGCAGCGGTCATTGACTCAACAAGTGTAAATGCCCAATATGTTAAAAAATCAAGTTTTAGGTGTTTTGGAACAGCTCAGATATTAGTTTAGACTTAGGGAAACTGCATAACCAGATTCAGACCTTGGAACACTCCCGATTAGATTTTACCACCGCAGGAGAAGCCAATGACTTTTTCCACACTTTCTCTAACTTCATTTCTGGAAAGACTATTCTGTCTACCCTTTATAATCTTGCTCCTCGTAATCATTCTTCCCTGTATTGTCTAGATTCTTCGGCAGAGCATTCGGAATCTCGCGACCGAACTGCACCTGATTTTAAACATAAATAATTAATTATTTAAAATAAAAAAGGGTGAGATGCTGGGAGCCAGTGTGAGGAATCCCGCCCGTGACAAGGTCATGAGGAAGGAAGCAGACATACGAAAGGCGTGCTCAGACTTCAGGGAACCCTCTGAAATTCCTAAGCACGTACCCCAACAAAAATCTGCCGGCTTTTGTGCTCTGCTTTTCCACTCTTCTGACATTTTCTGGAAAAAGTCAATTCAGGGCTTTAGTCTTCTGCATTTGAAAGAGTGTTTCAATCCAAAAACCCCTCCGATGGCTGTCTAGCCTGCCTGCAGGACTCGTACAGCTGCGCATGTGATTGTTTGAGGCCTCCTGACCGCAGGAGGCACAGGAAGCTTAAAACATCCTAGGAATGTAGGAGCTTCCGAGGAGTCAAAATCTTTAGAATAGGACTGATTAAAGGTTTCATTTTTTGGGTCAATGCTTGCTGCCAAATTTTCATATCCTTTATTTTTAGATATAGTTGGTATATAGAAAAACAAGTAGTAGACCTGGTATTAGCAACATTAGATCTTTGAGTTAAGTACCTTCTTTGTTATATCCCACTGCACCTTTGTTCTATAGAGATGTAACTTTAATGCTTTAAGGAGATGCAGATTAAAAAAAAAACACTTCAGGGAAACAAAATTAACATTCATTAAGGAAGAGAGCCAAAAAGTGTTAACAAGCCTCTTGTCCAAAAGATAATGTAAATCACCTGAGACCTTTTGTATACAAAATGATATACGGAAAGAATCTGGGGTTGCCAACGCTACATAATTTGTGTTACCCATTGATCTCCGTGTTTTATCAAAAGTATAAAAGGCCTTCTGAACAATAAAGGATGGGGGCCAGTTTCTCGAACTAGTCTCTCGGCCTGGTTTCTTGGGACTCTGGCTCCCCCATGTCTCTCTCTCTCTCTCTTCTCTCCCCTTCCCTCTCTCTGCTCTTTACTTTAACTTCAGGCTGAATCTCCATCTGGGGCGCGGAGGCTCGCCAGGTCTACTTACTTGCCCCGGCTGTTAAGACCCGCACGAAAGGGAGCTTAAGGCGAGGCACCCTTAGATATTCAATCGGGCGCCGGTGGCCCAACGTAGATGGTGCAAATTCCTTGTCTGGAATTTTATTGTCCTCCGCGTAAACCAAGCTATTCAGCCCTCTTCCTCCATTTAATCTTCTTACTACACTATAGTTTCTTAATCTAATCTTACATTAATAAACAAACAAGTCTTTCCACGCCAACGCCGTCCACGCTTCGAATTCCCTGGATCCACCGGGCTGGACCCGGCAGGCACCGACTCAACACAAGGTCTTAGGCCCTGGCATCGATGGGAGAGGAATCCCGAGAGGCCCCCGAGCAACTCGCATGGGGACTGGCCTTTCCTGAGGCCACCAGAGCGGGTCCCAGTGGTCCCCGTCGTAAGGCGAGAGCACGTACCACAACTCGAAAAAATCCAGGAGATTCTCCCCTCCAGGGGAGATGAGGCCCATTTCCGCTAAGGCGTCTCGACTCTAAACACACCTAACCTCTGGAATTCCAAAGGATCCTTCACACCCTTGCTGCAACTCAAGAAGTTCCCCAACATACCCGGCTCCACTCGAGAGGAAGCACGAGAGTCCCGGCCACATCCAGAGGAGCCCCGTTTCCGCCTCCAAGTTCGAGAGGAGGGATCCTTTTCCTGCGTGGTCGGGAAAGAATTCCCGGCGTTCCCGTCGCATCTCAAGAGGAGGCGCTGTCCACAGGAAAGGCGAGAGGAACTCCAGGGTCGTGCCACCATTCCCAGAGTCCCCCAGATGTCTCAGTCCATTCCAGGGAAACCTGTTTTCCCTGCACTGCCTCGACTTTCAAGCCGAGGATCGACTCACACCACGGTGGCACGTGGGACAGCCCTGTGGGAAAGCCTGGTGGGAAAGCCTCGAGGGAAAGCCACAGATGCTTTGATCCACTCGAAGGGAAGCGTGACACTGCTGCTTCAGGTCGGGAGGAAAGTACACGTGCATGCCCCCACTCGAGACGAGGACTGACTCCCCTGGGGAGACTCCAGAAGTACCCCAAGATCCATGTCAGCACTGGAGAGGAACCCTCACTTTACGGCACCGACTCCACAAAGGTCTTAGGCCCAGCATCGACGGGAGAGGAATCCCGGGAGTCTCCCCGAGCAACTCGCATGGGGACTGTCCTTTCCTGAGGCCACCAGAGCGGGTCCCTGAGGTCCCCGTCGTAGGTCGAGAGCACCAGCAGCAACTTGAGAAAATCCAGGAGGTTCTCCCTTCCAGGCGACATGAGGACCATTTCCGCTGAGGTGTCTCAAGGCTAATCACACCTAACCTCTGGAACTTCCAAAGGGTCCTTCACACCCTTGCTGCAACTCAATAAGATCCCCAACATACCCGTCTCCACTCGAGAGGAATCACGAGAGTCCCGCCCACATCCAGAGGAGCCCCGTTTCCGCCTCCTAGCTCGAGAGGAGGATCCTTTCCCTCAGTGATCGGGAAAAGAGTTCCCAGTGTTCCCGGCGCATCTAAAGAGGAGGCGATCTCCACAGGAAAGGCGAGAGGAAATCCAGGGTCGGGCCACCATTCCCAGCGTCCCCCAGATGTCTCAGTCCATTCCAGGGAAACCTGTTTTCCCTGCACTGCCTCGACTTTCAAGCGAGGATCGACTCACACCATGGTGGCACGTGGGACAGCCCTGTGGGAAAGCCTCGTTGGAAAGCCTCGAGGGAAAGCCTCGTGGGAAAGCCCGAGGAAAGCCACAGTTGCTTTGATCAACCCGAAGGGAAGTGAGACACTGCTGCTACAGCTCGGGAGGAAAGCGCACGTGCATGCCCCCACTCGAGACGAGACTGACTACCCTGAGGAGAGTCCAGAAGTACCCCAAGATCCACGTCAGCCCTGGAGAGGAATCCTCACGTTCCGGCACCGACTCCAAACAAGGTCTTAGGCCCCGGCATCGACGGGAGAGGAATCCTGAGAGGCCCCCGAGCAACTCGCATGGGACTGGCCTTTCGTGAGGCCACAAGAGGGCGGTCCCTGATGTCCCCGTCGTAAGTCGAGAGTACCTGCCTGCAACTCGAGAAAATCCAGGAGGTTCTGCTCTCCTGGCGAGATGAGGCCCATTTCCCTGAGGGGGTCTCGAGGCTAATCACACCTAAACTCTGGAACTTCCAAAGGGTAATTCACACCCTTGCTGCAACTCAAGAAGTTCCCCGACAAGCCCGTCTCACTCGACAGGAAGCACGAGAGCCGCCCCACATCCAGAGGAGACCCGTTTTCCGCCTCCTAGCTAGAGAGGAGGGATACTTTCCCTGCGTGGTCGGGAAAGAATTCCCGGCGTTCCCGTCGCATCTCAAGAGAGGCGCTCTCCACAGGAAAGGGAGAGGAACTCCAGGGTCGTGTCACCATTCCCAGAGTCCCCCAGATGTCTCAGTCCATTCCAGGGAAACCTCTTTTCCCTGCACTGCCTCGACTTTCAAGCCAAGGATCGACTCACACCACGGTGGCACGTGGGACAGCCCTGTGGGAAAGCCTCGT
>NW_017197558.1:0-8023 GCF_001704415.2 Capra hircus
CCTATGGATGTGGGCGGGACTCTCGTGCTTCCTCTCGAGTGGAGACGGGTATGTCGGGGAATTTCTTGAGTTGCAGCAAGGGTGTGAAGGACCCTTTGGAATTTCCAGAGTTTAGGTGTGATTAGCCTCGAGACGCCTCAGCGAAAATGGCTCTCAACTCGCCTGGAGGGGAGAACCTCCTGGATTTTCTCGAGTTGTGGCAGGTGCTCTTGACTTACGACTGGGACCTCAGGGACCCGCTCTGGTGGCCTCAGGAAAGGCCAGTCCCTTGCGAGTTGCTCGGGAGCCTCGCGGATTCCTCTCCCGTCGATGCAGGGCCTAAGACCTTGTGTGGAGTCGGTTCCGAACCTGAGGATTCTCTCCAGCGCTGACATGGATCTTGGGGTACTTCTGCAGTCTCCCCAGGGGAGTCAGTCCGAGTCTCAAGTGGGGCATGCACGTGTGCTTTCCTCCCGAGCTGTAGCAGCAGTGTCACGCTACCTTCGCGTGGATCAAGGGATCTGTGGCTTTCCCTCGAGGCTTTCCCACAAGACTTTCCCACGAGGCTTTCCCCACAGGGCTGTCTCACGTGCCACCGTGGTGTGAGTTGATCCGCGACTTGAAAGTCGAAGCAGTGCAGGGAAAACAGGTTTCCCTGGAATAGACTGAGAAATCAGGGTGACTCTGGAAATGGGGCCTGATCCTGGAGTTCCTCTCGCCTTCCTGTGGAGAGCGCCTCCTCTTGAGATGCGACAGGAACGCTAGGAATTCTTTCCCGACCACGCAGGGAAAGAATCCCTCCTCTCGAGCTAGCAGGCGGAAACGGGGCCACTCTGGAAGTGGGCGGGACTCTCGTGTTCCTCTTGAGTGGAGACGGGTATGTCGGGGAACTTCTTGAGTTGCAGCAAGGGTGTGAAGGACCCTTAGGAAATTCCAGAGTTTAGTGTGATTACCCCCTATTTGCCTAAGCAGAAATGGGCCTCATCTCGCTTGGAGGGTAGAACCTCCTGGATTTTCTCGAGTTGCGGCAGGCGCTCTCGACTTACGATGGGGTCCTCAGGGACCCGCTCTGGTGGCCTCAGGACAGGCCAGTCCCCATGCGAGTTGCTCGGGGCCTCTCGGTTTCCTCCGCCGTCGATGCCGGGCCTAGGACCTTGTGTTGAGTCGGTGCCGGAACCTGAGGATTCTTCTCCAGTGCTGACAAGGATCTTGGGGTACTTCTGGAGTCTCCCCAGTGGAGTCAGTCCTTGTCTCGAGTGGGTCGATGCACGTGCGCTTTCCTCCGAGCTGTAGTAGCAGTGTCAAGCTTCCCTTCGCGTGGATCAAGGGATCTGTGGCTTCCCAAGAGGCTTTTCCACGAGGCTTTCCCTCAGGGCTGTCCCACGTGCCACCGTGGTGTGAGTCGATCCTCGGCTTGAAAGTCAAGGCAGTGCAGGGAAAAAAGGTTTCCCTGGAATGGACTGAGACATCCAGGGGACTCTGGGAATGGTGGCACGACCCTGGAGTTCCTCTCGCCTTTCCTGTGGAGAGCGCCTCCTCTTGAGATGTGACGGGAACACCGGGTATTCTATCCCGACCACGCAGGGAAAGGATCCCACCTCTCGAGCTAGGACGCGAAACAGGGTTCCTCTGGGTGTGGGTGGGATTCTCGTGCTTCCTGTCGAGTGGCGACGGGTATGTCGGGGAACTTCTTGAGTTGCAGCAAGGGTGTGAAGGACCCTTTGGAAGTTCCAGAGGTAAGGTGTGATTAGCCTCGAGAAACCTCAGCGGAAATGAGACTCTTCTCGCCTGGAGGGGAGAACCTCCTGGATTTTCTCGAGTTGCGGCAGGTGCTCTCGACTTACGACTGGGACCTCAGGGACCCACTCTGGTGGCCTCAGGAAAGGCCAGTCCCATTGCGAGTTGCTCGGGGCCTCTAGGGATTTCTCTCCTTTCGATGCTTGGGCCTAAGGACTTGTGTGGAGTCAGTGTGGCAACCTGAGGATTCCTCTACAGTGCCGGCATGGATCTTGGGGTACTTCTGGAGTCTCCCCAGGGGAGTCAGTCCTCGTCTCGAGTTGGGGCATGCACGTGCGATTTCCTCCCGAGCTGAAGCAGCAGTGTCACGCTTACCTTCGGTGGATCAAGGGATCTGTGTCTTTCCCTAGAGGCTTTCCCACGAGGCTTTCCCACGAGGCTTTCCCACAGGGCGGTCCCACGTGCCACCGAGGTGTGCGTCGATCCTCGGCTTGAAAGTCGAGGCAGTGCAGGGAAAACAGGTTTCCCTGGAATGGACTGAGACATCTGGGGGAGTGTGGGAACGGTGGCACGAACCTGGAGTTCTTCTCGCGTTTCAAGTGGTGAGCGCCTCCTCTTGAGATGCGACAAGAACGCCGGGAATTCTTTCCCGACCACGCAGGGAAAGGATCACTCCTCTAGAGCTATGAGGCGGAAACAGGGCTCCTCTGGATGTGGGCGGGACTCTCGTCCTTCTTCTCGAGTGGAGTCGGGTATGTCGGGGAACTTCTTGCCTTGCAGCAAGGGTGTTAAGGATCCTTGGAAATTCCAGCGTTTAGGTGTGATTAGCCTAGAGGAGCCTCATCCGAAAAGGGCCTCATCTCGCCTGGAGGGGAGAACCTCCTGGATTTTCAAGAGTTACGGCCGGTGCTCTCGACTTACCACGGGACCTCAGGGACCCGCTCTGGTGGCCTCAAGAAAGGCCAGTCCCCAGGCCAGTTGCTCGGGGACCTCTCGGAATTCCTCTCCCGTCGATGCCGGGGCCTACGATCTCGTGTGGAGTGGGTGCCGGAACCTGAGGATTCCTCTCCAGTGCTGACATGGATCTTGGGGTACTTCTGGAGTCTCCCCACGGGAGTCAGTCCTCGTCTCGAATGGGGGCATGCAGGTGGGCTCTACTCCTGAGCTCTAGCTGCAGTGTCGCGCTTCCCTTCGCGGGCAGTAAGGGATCTGTGGCTTTCCCTCGAGGCTTTCCCACGAGGGTTTCCCACACGGCTGTCCCAAATGCCACCGTTGTGTGAGTCGTTTCTCGGCTTGAAAGTCATGGCAGTGCATGGAAAACAGGTTTCCCTGGAATGGACTGAGACCTCTGGGGGACTCTGGGAATGGTGGCACGACCCTGGAGTTCCTCTCGCCTTTCCTGTGGAGAGCGCTTCCTCTTGAGATGCTACGGAACGCCGGGAATTCTTTCCCGAAAACGCAGGGTAAGGATCCCTCCTCTCGAGCTAGGAGGCGGAAACTGGGCTCCTCTGGATGTGTTCGTGACTGTCGTGCTACCTCTCGAGTGGAGACGGGTATGTCGGGGAACTTCTTGAGTTGCAGCAATGGCGTGAAGGACCGTTTGGAATTTTCAGAGGTTAGGTGTGATTAGCCTCGAAACACCTCAGTGGAAATGGGCCTCATTCGCCTGGAGGGGAGAAACTCCTGGATTTTCTTGAGTTGTGGCAGGCGCTCTCGGCTTACGACGGGTACCTCAGGGACCCGCTCTGGTGGCCTCACGAAAGACCAGTCCCCATGCGAATTGCTCGGGTGCCTCTTGGGATTCCTCTCTCGTCGATGCCGGGGCATAAGACCTCGTGTGGAGTCGGTGCCGGAACCTGAGGATTGCTCTCCAGTGCTGACATGGATCTTGGGGTACTTCTGGAGTCTCCCCAGGGGAGTCAGTCCTCGTCTCGAGTGGGGACATGCACGTGTGCTTTCCTCCCCAGCTGTAGCAGAAGTGTTGCGCTTCCGTTCGCCTGGACCACGGCATCTGTGGATTTCCCTCGAGGCTTTCCCGCTAGGCTTTCCCACGAGGCTTTCCCACAGGGCTGTCCCATGTTCCACCGTGTTGTGAGTCGATCCTCGGGTTGAAAGTCGAGGCAGTGTAGGGAAAACAGGTTTCCCTGGAATGGACTGAGACATCTGGGGGACTCTGGGAATGGTGACACGACCCTGGAATTCCTCTTGCTTTTCCTGTGGAGAGCGCCTCCTCTTGAGATGCGACGGGAACGCCGGGAATTCTTTCCCGTCCACGCAGGGAAAGGATCCCTGCCCTCGAGCTAGGAGGCGGAAACGGGGCTCCTCTGGATGAGGGCGGGACTCTCGTGCTTCCTCTCGAGTGGAGACAGGTAAGTTGGGGAACTTCTTGATTTGCAGCAAGGGTGTGATAGACCTTTTGGAAGTTCCAGAGGTTAGGTGTGATGAGCCTCGAGACGCCTCAGCGGAAATGGGCCTCATCTCGCCTGGAGGGGAGAACCTCCTGGATTTTCTCGAGTTGCGGCAGGTGCTCTAGACTTACGACGGGGAACTCAGGGACCCGCTCTGGTGGCCTCAGGAAAGAAGAGTCCCCATGCTAGTTCCACTGGGGCCTCTCGGGATTCCTCTCCCGTCGATGCCGGGGCCTAAGACCTTGTGTGGAGTCCGTGCCGGAACCTGAGGATTCCTCTCCAGTGCTGACATGGATCTTGGGGGTACTTCTGGAGTCTCCCGCGGGGAGTCCGTCCTCGTCTCGAGTGGGGGCATGCACTTGCGCTTTCCTCCCGAGCTGTAGCAGCAGTGTCACTCTTCCCTTCGCGTGGATCAAGGGATCTGTGGCTTTCCCTCGAGGCTTTCCCACGAGGCTTTCCCACAGGGCTGTCCCACGTGCCACCGTGGTGTGTCTCGATCCTTGGTTTGAAAGTCGAGGCAGTGCAGGGAAAACAGGTTTCCCTGGAATGGACTGAGACATCTGGGGGGCTCTGGGAATGGTGGCACGACCCTGGAGTTCCTCTCGCCTTTCCTCTGGAGAGCGCCTCCTCTAGAGATGCGACGGGAACTCGGGAATTCTCTCCCGACCACGAAGGGAAAGGATACCTCCTCTCGAGCTAGGAGGCGGAAACGGGGCTCCTCTGGATGTGGGCCTGACTCTAGTGCTTCCTCTCGAGTGGAGATGGGCATGTCGGGGAACTTGTAGAGTTGCAGCAAGGGCGTGAAGGACCCTTTGGAAGTTCCAGAGGTTAGGTGTGATTTGCCTCCAGACGCCTCAGCGGAAATGGGCCTCATCTCGCCTGGAGGGGAGAACCTCCTGGATTTTCTCGAGTTGCGGCAGGTGCTCTCTCGCCTTACGACGGGGACCACAGGGACCCGCTCTGGTGGCCTCAGGAAAGGCCAGTCCCCATGCGAGTTGCTAGGGGGCCTCTCGGGATTCCTCTCCTGTCGATGCCGGGGCCTAAGACCTTGTGTGGAGTCGGTGGCGGAACCTTAGGATTCCTCTCCAGTGCTGACATGGATTTTGGGGTACTTCTGGAGTCTCCGCAGGGGAGTCAGTCCTCGTCACGAGTTGCGGCATGCACGTGCGCTTTCCTCCCGAGGAGTAGCAGCAGTGTCACGCTTCCCTTCGCGTGGATCAAGGGATCTGTGGTTTCCCTCCAGGCTTGCCCAGGAGGCTTTCCCACAGGGCTGTCCCACGTGCCACCGTGGTGTGAGTCGATCTTCGGCTTGAAAGTCGAGGCAGTGCAGGGAAAACAGGTTTCCCTGGAATGGACTGAGATATCTGGGGGATCTGGGAATGGTGGCACGACCCTGGAGTTCCTCTCGCCTTTCCTGTGGAGAGCGCCTCCTCTTGAGATGCGACGGAAATGCCGGGAATTCTTTCCCGACCACGCAGGGGAAGGATCCCTCCTCTCTAGCTATGAGGCGGAAACGGGACTCCTCTGGATGAGGGCGGGACTCTCGTGATTCCTCTCGAGTGGAGACGGGTATGTCGGGGAACTTCTTGAGTTGCAGCAAGGGTGTGAAAGACCCTTTGTAAGTTCCAGATGTTAGGTGTGATTAGCCTTGAGACGCCTCAGCGGAAATGGGCCTCATGTCGCCTGGAGGGGAGAACCTCCTGGATTTTCTCGAGTTGGGGCATGTGCTCTTGACTTACGACGGGGACCTCACGGACCCGCTCTGGTGGCCTCAGGAAAGGCCAGTCCCCAAGCGAGTTCCTCGGGGCCTCTCGGGATTCCTCTCCCGTCGATGCCGGGGCCTAAGCCTGCCGGGAGCCAGTGTGAGGAAGCCCGCCCGTGACAAGGTTATGAGGAAGGAAGCTGACATACGCAAGGCGTGCTCAGACTTCAGGGACCCCTCTGGAAATTTTTAAGCATGTACCCCAACAAAAAATCTGCCGGTTTTTGTGCTCTACTTTTTCACTCTTCTGACCTTTTCTGGAAAAAGTCAATTCAGGGCGTTAGTCTTCTGCATTTGAAAGAGTGTTTCAATCCAAAAACCCTCTGATGGCTTTCTAGCCTGCCTGTAGAACTCGTACAGCTGCGCTTGTGATTGTTTGAGGCCTCCTGACCGCCGGAGGCACAGGAAGCTTAAAACATCCTAGGAATGCAGGAGCTTCTGAGAAGTCAGAATCTTTAGAATAGGACTGATTAAAAGTTTCATTTTTTGGGTCAATGCTTGCTGCCAAATTTTCATATCCTTTATTTTTAGATATAGTTGGTATGTGAAAACAAGTAGTAGACCTGGTATTAGCAACATTAGATCTTTGAGTTAAGTACCTTCTTTGTTATAACCCACTGCACCTTTGTTCTATAGAGATGTAACTTTAGTGCTTTAAGGAGATGCAGATTAAAGAAAAACACTTCAGGGGAAACAAAATTAACATTCATTAAGGAAGAGAGCCAAAAAGTGTTAACAATCCTCTTGGCCAGAAGATAATGTAAATTACCTGAGACCTTTTGTATACAAAATGATATACAGAAAGAATCTGGGTTGCGAACACTACATAATTTTGTGTTATCCATTGATCTCCATGTATTATCAAAAGTATAAAAGACCTTCTGAACAATAAAGGAGGAGGCCAGGGGGGGGCCAGTTTCTCGGACCAGCTTCTCGAACTAGTCTCTCAGCCTGGTTTCTTGGGACTCTGGCTCCCCCTGTGTCTTTCTCCCTCTTTCTTCTTCTCTACCTTTCCTTCTCTCTGCTCTTTACTATAACTTCAGGCTGAATCTCCACATGGAGTGCGGAGGCTCGCCAGGTCTACTTACTTGGCCTGGCTGTTAAGACCCGCATGAAAGGGAGCTTAAGGCGAGGCACCCTTAGATATTCAAGCGGGCGCCGGTGGCCCAACGTAGGTGGTGCAAATTCCTTGTCTGGAATTTTATTGGCCGTCCGCGAAAACCAAGCTATTCAGCACTCTTCCTCCACTTAATCTTCTTACTACACTATAGTTTCCTAATGTAATCTTACATCAATAAATAAACAAGTCTTTCCACACCAACGCCGTCCACCCTTCGAATTCCCTGGATCCACCGGGGCTGGACCCGGCATAAGACCTTGTGTGGATTCGGTGCCGGAACCTGAGGATTCCTCTCCAGTGCTGACATGGATCTTGGGGTACTTCTGGAGTCTCCCCAGGGGAGTCAGTCCTCGTCTCGAGTGGGGGCATGCACGTGCGCTTTCCTCCCGAGCTGTAGCAGCAGTGTCACGCTTCCCTTCGCGAGGATCAAGGGATCTGTGGCTTTCCCACGAGGCTTTCCACAGGGCTGTCCCATGTGCCACCGTGGTGTGAGTCGATCCTCGGCTTGAAAAGTCGAGGCAGTGCAGGGAAAACAGGTTTCCCTGGAATGGACTGAGACATCTTGGGGACTCTGGGAATGGGGCCTGATCCTGGAGTTCTTCTCGCGCCTTTCCTGTGGAGAGCGCCTCGTCTTGAGATGCGACGGGAACGCTAGGAATTCTTTCCCGACCACGCAGGGAAAGGAACCCTCCTCTCGAGCTAGCAGGCGAAACGGGGCCACTCTGGATATGGGCGGGACTCTCCCATTCCTCTAGAGTGGAGACGGGTATGTCGGGGAACTTCTTGAGGTGCAGCAAGGGTGTGAAAGACCTTTGGAAGTTCCAGAGTTTAAGTGTGATTACCCCCTACTTGCCTCAGCGGAAATGGGCGTCATCTCGTCTGGAGGGGAGAACCTCCTGGATTTTCTCGAGTTGCGGCAGGTGCTCTCGACTTACGAAGGGGCCTCAGGGATCCGTTCTGGTGGCCTCAGTAAAGGCCAGTCCCCATGGGAGTTGCTCGGGGCCTCTCGGGATTCCT